>NW_027531522.1:1744850-1831661 GCF_008692635.1 Crocuta crocuta | reverse complement strand
TTCATTATAAAGAAATGCTCTTTATCCCTTTTAAAACTCCTTCCTCTAAAATCTACTCTATGTCATATTAATTAAACTATTTCAGCACTCCTTTGATTTGTGGCAGCACAGTGTTTTTCTGTTCTTTGATTTTTTAACGTATTTTGTGACTGTATTTTTAAAGAAGTTTTCTTATGGAAACCATAGAAATTTTAACCTTTCTAAAAATCCCTTTTATTTGGTGTTTATACCATTCATATCTGATGTAATTTTTAAAATACATTTGGGGGTGACTGGGTGGCTCAGTCCGTTAAGCCTCCAAGTCTTGATTTTGGCTTAGGTCATGTATGATCTCACAGTCGTGAGACTGAGCCCAGAGTCAGGTTCTGTGATGGGCATGCAGCCTGCTTAAGATTTTCTCTCTCCTGGGGGGGCATGGGTGACTCAGTTGGTTAAGCGTCTGACTTCAGCTCAGGTCATAATCTCGTGGTCCATGAGTTTGAGACCCATGTTGGTCTCTGTGCTGACAGCTCAGAACTGGGAGTCTGCTTTGGATTCTGTGTCTCCCTCTCTCTCTGCTCCTCCCCTGCTCACATTCTGTCTTTCTCTCTATCAAAAATAAAAATTAAAAAAAATTTTTTAAAGATTTTCTCTTTCCCTTTTCCTCTGCCCCTTCCTCTCTCAAAAAAAAGAGAAAAAAAGAAAAGAAAAAAGAAAAATAATAAATAAAAAAATTAAAAAGTAAAAATAAAAAATGAATAAAAATCCATCTTATATTTTATTTCCATGTGCTATAAAACCCATAATTCATTGTGATTATTTTCCCTTAAAAGTCAACTATGTTTTAAAGAAATTTAAAGAGAAAAAATAATTTCTAACATTTACCCATATATTTGACATTTCCACTATTCTTTATTTCATTACATAGATCCAAATTTTCAACTTGTATCCTTTCTTGTGCATTAAGGGATTTTTAGCATCTGTATTCCATTTTTTCTGATCAGATATTTGCTATCTTCTTTGTATTTAATGTTTCTTTTATTTTTGGCTGTTTTTAATTCTTTTCTCTTCATTACTGGTTTTAAGAAATTTGATTTAATGTTCTTTAGTATAGTCTTCTCCTCCTTCTCCTTTTTCTTCTTCCTGATTGGGGTTCATTGTGGCTCTTGAATTTGTGTATTTAGAAATTTCATTTAACTTGTCAAAATTTTGGCCATTATTCAAATATATTTCCTCTTTACCCATCTCTTCTCTCCTTCTATAATTCTAATTATGTTAGGTTGCTTGATGCTGTCTACAATTCACTGATTCACTGTTTTCCTTTTCAGTTTTTTTCCTGTTTCATTTTGTATTGTTTTATTACCATGTCTTCAAAATCAACAATATTTTCTTCAGTGTTTTAGCTACTGTTAATCCCACCGAGAAGACCATTTTCATCTTAGACATGGTATCCTTTATGTCTAGAAGTTTTATTTTGGTCTTTTTTATCCTTTCCTTTCTCTCTGTATCCTGTTCATGTTTTCCTCTACCTTTTTGAATACATGGAGAATATTTCATATAGTTTTAATGCTCTTGTCTACTAATTATCTTACTGATGTAACTTTGTCTGTTTGTATTGACTGATTTTTCTCTTGGTTATGCATTGTTTTTCTGGGTCCAGAAGAGCTTTGAGTCTAGTTTTAACTTGGCCCCCGTACTAAGACAATATAGTTTTGAATGCACTACTCAATGCCCTGTGTCTTAGGAGGTGTTTCCACTCTGGCTGGTGGGAATTTGAACTTTATCTGGCTCTACTGCCTTTTGTTTGTTATTTCTCTGGCCTCAATAGTTTCATCACACACATGTCTTGTCAACCAGAGACTTGAGAAAAATTCTCTTGTGTATTACCACAGCATTCTCATTCTCTCTCTCTCTCTCTCTCTCTCTCTCCCCCCAGTGTTCTCCTCTCTGGTATTCTGTGCCTCTATGCTGTGAATTCGGTATGCTTTGACCTCCCTAGACTCTGTCTCCTTTAACTCAGGGAACTGCTTAAATTCGGTGGGATTAACTGTTTTGTTTAAACTCCTCTTACTTGGGTTTTGGCCTGGAAACGCTCTAGGGAGAATGTTGGGGCAATTGTAGGGCTTGTTTCTCTTTTCTTAGGGGTGACTACTCTGTGCTGTCTATTGGCCAGTGTATGAAAACTACTGTTTTACACTTTTTTTCCAGATGTTTTAGTTGTTTAAGGTGAGAGGGTAAATTCCATCCATGATTGAAAGCAGAAGTTTAACTATGCCACTTTTAAAAACTTGTATTCTCTGTCTCTCTTTTAATGTCTATTTATTTTTGAGAGAGAGAGAGTACAAGCAGGGGAGGGATGGAGAGAGGGGGACAGAGGATCTGAAGTAGACTCTGTGCTAACAGCAGTGAGACTGATGTGGAGATTGAACTTATGAACTACGAGACATGACCTGAGCTGAAGTCCAATGCTCAACCAACTGAGCCACCCAGTACCCATTTGTATTCTCTCCTTATGTATGTTGATAAGTTTTTTTTTTTTGGAAAACCATTATTAAGTTGTTTCTTGCTTTTCGAGGCCTTTCCTCAATCTTGAATTCAATGGTTGGGGATTAGTTATGGTCTAAAAAGAATGTGTTTATTAGATATCTTCAGAAAATACTGTTGAATCTAAATTTGTGCATTAAGTTTCCTATAGCAGTTGGAACTGGCAGATATCTCCTGATTAATAAAATAACTTTCCCATTGGTAAGAAAAGAGTGTGTATACTCTCGCCTCTTTTTAGTTTGCTATCTTGTGATTCAATACATTATTTTGTCAGCTGAAAGCTTACCCATTTTTTTTTTTTACAAAACAATATATTTTATACTTTATGGATAGTTCATTTTTCCAAATTACAAAAATAAAAAAGTGATGAAACTAACATGATGCTATTGCCAATTATATCTCAATTTAAAAAAATGAATAAAAATCTAGGTTTCCTGTACCTCCTCAATCCATTTTCCAAATAAATTCAGTTTTCTATATTCCTATTTATGTATGACATATACCTTGATTTTTAAAACTTAATATAATGTGATCTCTTTCCATATTAGTACATATAAAGTTTCCTTTCTTTACAAGTGATGAAGAAAAATGTTATTATTGCAGAAGTCTGCAGAGACTGGACAGCTATATTAAAATCTGAATAACAATTTCTAACACTAATCATAAAACTCTGAGACCATATATTGCAGCAATGGGAATTTTAACATAAAATTTCATTATTCTAAAAACAAGGACTTTGGAATATTCTTGGCTTTCTTTGAATATAAGTTCATTTAAAAGGACTTCTGCTTTCCCCAGTTGAATTATTGGATACAAATTGTCAGCAAAGTAGATAAGAATCTCAGGAGAAAATAAGTATGGTATCTAAGATTTCATAATAGTCACTTAGCAAAGTCAGATACATAACTAGACTTTAAACAAAGAGATGTTATAAAACCTCAGATAATATAGATATAATAGTATAGAAATTAAATAAAATGAAAGATAGTCAAAGAAAAATGAAAAACTCTGAAAATGAAATTCAGACTCCATGTCACAATCAACGCCAATGAAAACCAGAAAGATTTAAAAATAAAAACAGCCAACAAGTGGGTGCTTAGACATTAAATGTTCCCACATTAAAAAAGCATGTGTCCAGAAACTCCACACTGGTGAGTCTGATGTAAATTTTAGAAAGCATCTAAAAACCTGTAGAGAAGCAATGATTAAATGAGGCATTTGGGGTTTTGAGCCTCTGAAATGAACATCATTTTTTAAAAAAGATTATTTGAGTCATAAATCAGGCAAATACCTTAGACATAATGTACACCTTTATGTTAGCAAAGCCTCTTATCCTTATTAATAAGGGAGAGAAATATGAATTGATTAATGGAGGCACATGGATGACTGACTGAATCCTCAAAAATTGAATGGCTGTCAGCCTAGAAAGAGGTGTCTAGTAGCCTTCTAAAGCAAAGTACTCGCCTTATTCTATGACAGATGGAGATATAAAAGACATACTTATTAAATTTGCAAATGGCACAAAGCTAGGTGGGGCAGTAGAGACAGTGTATGAAAGATTCAAAGTGCAAAACTATCTCCATAGATCAATGATGAGTTCATATTTTAAAAAATCAGTTACTTAGCTATAAGTCATATGGGCATTTCAGTGTGAGGTAATGGTGGAAAATGAGTGTCAAAATGCTAATGAACGCATTAATGGAAGTAATGGGCTGCAAGGAAAGAGATAATGGTTCCATAAACTGTTTGGTACATACCTGGAATATTACCTTAAACAAAAGAGAAAGACAGAATGATTGGAGATATTAAGAAACTGGAGCCATCAATAGAAGGATAACAAATTTGGTGAACATCTTGGAAACCATCTCATGCGTCATGAATGACTGAAATTTTGAAAACTGATTCACGGCTTCCCCTTGAATTGTACATTGTTATATCTTAAATCCCAGTTCATTAAGTTCAACTGCAAGAAGATGCCCTTCAGCCTACTTTCATTACATACATGCATTTTCTAAGTTCTCATTTAGTTATCAGCATCTCTCATTGGGATTTCCCATAATATATGGTTTTATTGTTAATCAACATTTTAAAGTTTGTATTTTAGTTTCCCAAGGAGACTGTAACTTCTGAGGCATGGGAGATGACAATGCAGTCAGTTGTTGAGAAATCCACCCCTTTATGAAAGCTGGACAATAATCTTGCTAGTCTTGCAAAGAGCCGCAGTGAGCTTTCTTGAAGCTGGGTTTAAACTCAGTAATGCAAATAAGCCTTGGAGATTAATACATGTCTGTCTGTCTGTCTATCTGTCTATCTTTCTGTCTTTCTTTTTCCTTCCTTCCTTCCTTCCTTCCTTCCTTCTTTAGAGACAGACAGAGAGAGCACAAGAGGGGGAGGGGCAGAGAGAAAGGGAGAGAGGGAAAATCCAAAGCAGGCTCCTCATGGTCAGTGTGCAGAGCCCAACGCGGGGCTGGAACACACAAAACGGTGAGGTCATGACCTGAGCCAAAATCAAGAGTCAGACGCTTAACCTACTGAACCACCCAGGTGCCCCTACATTTCTTTCTTATGATTAATTCTTACTATTAACAGGGGGATTGGGTCAGGGCAAGTCAGTGCTAGTGTGGTGAGGAGGAATTTGTTAAGTGTGGTATTATGCTCTGTTTTTACATATTAGTGGTTTGCCTGCATATCTTATCAAATTAAAACCTCCTCAGGTTGTTGCAGACAGTATAGGTTGTTGTGGACAGTCTCACCCTAATAGAGAGTTCTCTGGCACACCAACTGAATGCCTTCTATTCCCTTCACCATAAGTTCCTTTTTCTAACTTATTCCTTCAGAGTTAACCAAGGAGTTTGTGCTATCACTTCCAACATTTCCCAAGAACATTCCACAAAGGCAATGTTATACACATAAGGGCTCAGTTATTACTTGTCAAATGAACAGACTAGACTTTTCCTATAAAATTTCTTGAAAAAAAAATACTTAGATGCAGTAAAGTTGCATCTTTTTAATTTATCAGTGAATAGAACACCTATCTAATAAAATATCTTAACTTTCTCATTCAGTACTCTACAAAATACAGTCTACCAGTGGGTCAGAGAGTAGGAATTTATCTTGAACAACACACAGGAGTTTTTTTACCAAAAGTTCATTCAGCAATAGTTAATTTGAACATTCCTCATAAATTCTACAACTCTGTCACATCTTACTTTACATTCTTCTTTCCATTCTCTACTAAATTTTGAGAAGCTAATGGAAAATAATATAGGTCCTTCTCTTATTAAAACAAGATTCTCAGGCTTAAAATGGAAGGATTTGCCCACTTGTTGATGTTATACATCCCAAGTAATTACTAGTATAAATAATTGCCCTTTAGATCTGAAAGGAACCTTAAAGATTATCTGGATCATTTAGTTTAGTTTCTTTTAAAGATAAGAAAATAGGGGCGCCTGAGTGGCTCAGTTGGTTGAGTGTCCGACTTCGGCTCAGGTCATGATCTCACGGTTTGTGGGTTCGGGCCCCACTTCGGGCTCTGTGCTGACAACTAGCTCAGAGCCTGTTTCAGATTCTGTGTCTCCCTCTCTCTCTGACCCTCCTCTTCTCATGCTGTCTCTCTCTCAGAACTAAATAAAACATTAAAAAAAAAGATAAGAAAATAAATGAAAATATATTCATGATTCCCAAACCAGTTAGCTGCAGAGACTTTTTTGGCCCAATGCACTCTAAATGTGGTTTGAGTTGCACCAGGAAAACAAAAAAGGTAAAGAGCAGGAAATATTTCGAATTCTAGGAGGAATAAGATTTTCCGCACTAGTTACCTTCTTTTCTTTCCATACATTTAAATAAGTTCTAAGTTCCTACACAGGAGACTAACTGAGATATTTGCTTTGGGGTTACCTTTTTTGAAAAGTGGGAAACGTAAGGGGTCCTAACAGCTACGTAATATTTTTAACTCAATTACATATTTTTGGGTCTCTACCCATCTACTCTTCTTTCTATCCAACTATCAGATCTGAAAAAGACTTTAGAAACTAATCTATTTTGTTTTACCAGTCAAAATACTGAACCTCAGAAACAAATGGGAATTTGTATTTGACAAAATCTCATAAATAAGTAACTATTATCCCTTTAGAGAGGGAGCAGTAGTGCAGTCAGAAATAAAACAATGAACCCCTGAAACCAAGTAGCAAGTATCCTAACACAGGACAATAAAACTGTCATTTTTTTTCAACAACAAGAAATTTCACGCTATTTTGTATGCCACATCATATACGAACAATTAAATTACAAAACAATTATATATTGTATTAACAGGCGGCTAACATAATAAAATGGCCCTCTCACAGCCCTGAACCACCCTCTCTTGTGAATTGTGAGATAGGTGCTAAATACCTAGATTTTGCAGTCATTTCCTTAAAGAGCTGACATCCAAGTCTACTTCATTAAGACAAAAATATATGTTATTTTTTTTAAAGTCGTACGATGTTTAGTTAATCCTGAAACGGCATAATTATTCCCTATTCTTGTTTGAAGTGATAATCTTTTGTTTACCCACATACCTAGGAGGCTGAGGAGGCTCCTTCCAGTCACTGGGTATGAGGTTATAAATGCTCTCAGAAAAGCAAGTTGTATCCATGGTCACCAAAATGACTCCTTAAAAATAGTCAACTTTTTTCTCACTACACCAGAATTTCTGTCCCTTTCTTCACTGTTTCCCCTTTCCTTTCCTACTCTCGACTTCTCACGGAACTGAGATTTCTCTCTTTCACCTAATTCCCCTTTGACCTCTTAGCAGTCCTCTCTTAGGAGGAAAATAAAATAGCCCTTCTAATTCTCTTGGGGTTGCTTAGCGTTGTTGACGGCGTGGTTGCCTTGGAAACAGTTGCTTGGCTACGGGGAAGCAGAAGGCAGCCCTGCAAACTAGGTTTTCTTCTCTCTGCAGTTCTGCTTGAAAAGAATATGGAAACCACTGTCTATATGTGCCTTTGGGAATAATGAGTTGAACGGTTTCCTCTTAAAGACATTGCTCGTTTCTGTCCGCATATTTGGGAAAGACTATTGCAGACCGTACGGAGGGCTAGCTCGGGCGCGGGCGTCACACAATAAGGCTCTTGTGCGCAGGCGCGAATCCCGGCGGGGGCGGGGCGAGCCGCTGAGGCCACGCTGACGCACGGCTTCTGCCGAAAGCTGGACTGGGTGGGGAGGAGCCTGAGGAGCAGGGAGGATTCCGATAGGTGGAGCGCGGACAGCTAGTCACGTGTTCGGTGTGAGGTTGCTCCGGGCGTCGGTGTGGCGCGCCGGCGCGCTGGCCCACCCTCACTGACGCAGGCGCAGAGACCGCAGCGCGGGGCTGGGGGCGGGTCTGGCCTAGCGAGGGCCTTCGGCCTGTGGGCGATCCGGGGCGAGGTCTCAAGAGGTGTGGGAGTCCGTCCCGAGGAGGCACTGTCGGCTCTGGACGCTCCTCCCCATTTTCTTTCCTTTCCCCACCCCCGTCTTCTCAGTGTGATTTTCTTGGTGAGTGATTTGAGGAGAAAGAAAGGGAAACTGTAGAAACCGGACCTTTCCCATCGCATGCCTTTCCCCTTTTCGTTTCTTCCCGTTTCCGCTACGGTGTAATCTCAACTGTGTGTGCGCTCGTTTTCCCCGCTGCTTCTGCCCCGGTTGCCCGGAGCTCGCTCGGCCGTCCCGCCCCATCCACCTGTCGCGCTGCGGTCTTCCCCTGGCCTCCCTCTTTCCCCTGCGCCTCGCCGTTTACCTCTTGGTCGGGCTCCTCCTCTTAGGTATTTCTCCAGCGACGTGTGGACTGGATGCTTTTAAAAAGAGCAGCCTAAACTAGAAGGAGAAGCTTTTCAAATGGGCCCTTGAATTTCTGCCTGCCTGTGTGTGTGTGTGTGTGTGTGTGTGTGTGTGTGTGTGTGTGTGTGTGTGTCCCTTATTTGAAATTGTCTTCTCAGAAGCGGTTTTATTCCGTTTTGAACCGCCTGGGCTTCCATAAGCCTGTTTATTCACGTGAGACTGCTGTAAGAAATTCATATAGAAGCCTTTGTCATCCCGAGCCTCTAAAAGACATTTTGGCAATATTGGGGAAATTAGCTATTTGGTTTGAGCCAAACTTACAGAGGCCACTGCCCGGAGGGAGTAAAGATGGTCAGAGATAAAAGACCACATCAATTTCGGTCGGCTCACTGCCAGGGTGCTCGGTGGAGAGATAAAAACAGCCTGATTGCTTCATTAACCTTTTAGTTTCTACTTAAAGGGCTATGCAGAATGTGTAAGTCCTTATCATTTGGGGCTTTTCGTGAATTTCATTAGATAAGAACATATACAGTTTTTTCTTATCCAGTTGATCAGATTTTTATCCTTATCGCGGGTGTTCAGCATTTTATTTCAGATGAGTGAGTGACACGTTGGAAATGAGGTCCTGTTCTTCACATCAGATTTTCTACTTTTTAAAACATCATTTTTAATGTACATACCACTTTGTCCTTTTCCTTTCCCCTTTGAGTATTTTATGTTTTTTGCTTACCATGTATAGAGAAAAATTCTCTTTATGCGTACTAAGCTTTGAACTAAGGACTCAATGATAACACCATTAGCCAAATGGATGGTCATTGGCCTAAAGCTTATAAATTTTCTAATGAAGAAACATTTTAGGATGTTTTATATTAATCAGTTTTTTAAAGAGCCAGTAAGGGCACACCCGGTTATCTCCAGTTACTAAGTACCAACAGACCTTAGCTATAGATAGTCTTGCTTGACTTTCTGGTGTTACCCAATATAGTAATTTTCACTGATGACAATGTATTGTGGCTTTAAAAATACCAAACAATTTATGATCTAACTATAGTGTATTTAGTTTACAGGCATGATGAAATTGTTAAATCATTTAGAAAGGAACTTTTTACCCCTTAGATCGTTGGCTTATCATTTTGCTTGCCTTTTGAAAGCATATTTACAAAGAATATATTTCTAATTTTTATTATTCCCTCAAAATAGCAATAATGTTAAAGAAAATATCTGTGTCCAATATACCCACAAGGAATTAGTGTTCATGTATTGTAAGACATCACGAACTTTTTCCAGAAAGGACTACATAATATTTTAGGCCTTTGCAGGCCAGATGGTTTTGGTCAAAACTGCTCAACTCCACTGTTGTAGCTCAAAAGCAGCCAAAGACAATACTAAACAGATGAACAAATCAATAAGCAAAGTTGTGTTTCCATAAAACTTAATTTACAAAAAGGGTGATTATCCAAGGTTTGCACACATTTGGCCTGTGGGTTATGGTTTGTACAGATCCCTGCTATAAATGCTTGTACATACAAATTTGGGTGTTTTGCTAAAGACTAATTTACTTAGATTAGGGCATAGGTGGAAACATACATAAAACAATGAGGAGGAAAATAAACCCTGTGTAAGAGATACTCTTCATAATATTTCTAAATTTTAGAATTTAGGGGCGCCTGGGTGGCTCAGTCTGTTAAGCATCCGACTTCAGCTCAGGTCATGATCTCCTGGTTCATGGGTTCAAGCCCCGCGTCGGGCTCTGTGCTAACAGCTAGCTCAGAGCCTGGAGCCTGTTTCCGATTCTGTATCTCCCTCTCTGACCCTCCCCTGCTCACGCTGTGTGTCTCTCTCTCTCAGAAATAAATTTTTAAAAACATTTAAAAAAAATTAGAATTTACAAGGATACTTGGGAAGTCTTGAATTAAATATCCAAGACCATTAAGAAGCTATCTAACAGCAAAAGAGTAGTGACAGGCTTAATCAGCTTTGATACTAATAGGGGCAATGATGAGGGTTGAACTTGTGAATTCTGCTTTTGACTGTAACAGCCCTGTGATTACAACACAGCCCCAGAGTGTGTTCCCTCTACCCTTTCCACCTCGTTATTTGTAGGTAAGTTAAGAGCTGACTGAAAACAAAGGCTTGCTGAAAAGACTTTTGCTCAGTGTTCCAGAGCAGAATTTTACCCATGCCCCCCATTAGTTTATGTCTTAGTATATTTGCATTTTTTAAAATTGTGTATTGGAAAGCGATTTTTTGCTGTAAAAATGCAGTCATTTTTAAGAATTAAAAAAAAAATCAGGATCTTTTCTTAAGATAATGGACTAGATGAGTCATTCTTCTGAGAAATTTAGGTTGCATTGATATAGGGTGACAAGCATACTCAATGCATAAATATTTTCAGAAGTTTATTGAATCAAAGCCAGTTCTCATCATGATATAAGTTTTAAAGTGCTATGTCTTCTGTTTTATTTTGGAATAGCATGTAACATATTTTATATGAGTGAGAAATGCTAAATCATCTTCAATAGGATTTTGGTGATTTCCCAGAAGAATTGGAAACTAGGTGATTTTATAATGGAATTGAAAAATCCTTCTGGATTATTTTGGAAGTAAAAATTGATAATGGGTATGATTTTAATTGAGTAGCAGTCATCTAGTGGTGACCTTAGGAAAACATCACTCTACAAAGGTTGCTGAAAATTAATATGGTTTAAAAATGTCAGCTTATTAGCATTCATAGGAGGTAATTTAAAAGTGATTTCTGTACCTTTTTTTAAAAAATTCTTTATTCAGTTTTGATCGGCTTGACACAGTAAAATTGTTAAATTTTGTGCCTTGAGATCAAAGAGTACTTGAATCATTATGTCCATGTGGACATTATGGTTTTGTTTTTTAAAGTTCTTGCTGTGACACTGACACATGACTGCCTTTTCATTTGTTTGAATGACAAGTGTCTATTATGTCTAAAAAGTACCCAGTGGAATTAGTAGATCAGAAAGTCCCACCCTAAGTGATCAATAGGAAAACCTATTTAAAAAGTATTAATGTATAATGGAGTTGAGGTGAACTTCCCATCCTCTGAGGAGTTAGTAGGACTAAAAGATTTTCATGAAGAACATGGCTCTAAATACTTTGAAATATTGGTATAGTAAAACTGATATATATATATCAGTTATATATATATATAGTAAAATCACTTATAGCCAAGTGATTTGGCCTTTAAATTCTGCTTTTGTTTACTGACTCTTGTGGTTGACTTCCATTTAATTTGAAATAGTTTTGTCTGTTTGCTGAAGGAAAATTGCCTATTCATGACCACTAGACCGAAATACATATTAAAATATAAATAAATGGAACAGTGTAATAACACGGCTTTGAATCATAAAGGAAGTTGATCCCCACTTTCCACAGGCTCGATATTTGTGAATTCTGCTCACTAAAATTTATTTATAACGCCAGGTTAATACTTGCAGAACCTGTCGTTCGTTCATGGAGACACGTTCAGTGGCAAAAAATGTGAGTCTCCTGATGCGCATGCTCCAAGCTGAGGTCAAGCAAGGTGAGGCTCTCTGCCTTCTGGTTTCAGCAAACAAGTGTCCTTTTCCCATTCTGTTCAGTGCCACATTTTTGTGCCTCTAGTTAGTGATTTTGATGTTTACAATGGCCCCCAGAGGGCTAACATGCTGCCTGGCGTTCCTAAGGCAATAAGGCTGTGATGTACCTAGCAGATAAAATGTGTGTTAGATAAGCTTCATGCAGACATAAGTTAGAGTACTATTGGCTGTTCAATGGGATTGAATCAACTATATATATGCATGTATGTATATGTATATGTGTATATATGTACAAATTGCATATTAAAATATTAAAAATATATAAATTGTCTTTAAATAAGGTTATATATCGGTCAATTGGCAAAAATGTGACTAGAGGCTCACAGGAACCTAACCCTATATTTCCCCTAGAAGCAATGAGAATATTCAATATTCTCTAATTTAGTACTCATGATGACTTTATAGAACATAACTACCATGAGTAACAAGAATTGACTATGTTACCTCTTGAGTAAACTTGACTTCCAGATGGAAGTTACATAGTGTGGGTGTTATTCCATCTTGTCTTTTGGTTTGCTCACAATGGATGTTGAACCCTTAAATTAAGCTGTGGCTAAAATGTTACAAAACAAAATTTAGTATTGTTACTTAAAATAGAATTCATCTTCTTTATTTTTCTTTGACAGTAATACTATTTGTTTATGTATTATAGCCCTTAACAACTGCCTTCTGCTATTTTTCAGGAGGCTTTTTATTGTTAAATAATACTGATAAAGAATTAAATTGAACTGTCATAATTTTCTATTTTTAATTCATATAAACTAAAGGAAAACTCAGGTTATAAGGGATAAGGTGAATGATGCATAATGTTTGTGTTATGATCTACTTTTAGTAGAGTTGATGGTAAGCACCGTAGTAACCAACACAAAGTGGAAAAGATCAGTTAAAAGATTTAACATCCATAAAAGCAAACCAGCTACTCAGGTAATATTACAATTGTTGTTAATACAGACTTCAGAAGGTTACACACTGGGAACCGAAAAAGAGCACACACTGTGATGTTATAAGCCAAAGCCTCCTGAATAGGAGGTTAATCAGGTTATTTTATAAAGTACCTTCAAAACACCTAGTGTTCCCTTCTCCAAGAAAAATAACTAGTGTTAAAGTACTATATTAGAATACAGTTTAATAAAAGAAATTGCTGATATGGCTTAAGTGTACAGTTCTCTGATGCTTGGTTTACTACAGGAAGAGAATTAGACTGCATAGCAAAGCAGTTCTTGATTCATGGATAAGTACTATTATTTTCTCTGAAGGTTTATAAACCAACCAAATCATAATATATATACATACATACACACACACACACACACACACACACATATATAGATATATATATATATCTGGCCTTGAGTCTCGATATTCTGATTCAATTTATATGATTTTGGTCCACTGTTTCTGAGTGACAGTAATTAATATTACCATACATGAGAATATTCTTATGTGCCAGCCACTATGATACATGCTTTGAATTTATTATAAGCTCAGCTAAGTAGCCAAGAGGTACCTGTACATAGCGGACACTTTATTTGTGCTTTTTATAGTCAGTTATTGTTACATACAAATCATGTAGTGATTCAGATGGATAAAACAACCTACAAGAGAAATTCAGACACTCATTTTATAGCTTTAGTCCACAGATTTAAATTTTTCTGTCATCACTAAACATCCAGTTAAATTAAAATTTTATGTGTCATTTGGAAGATTGTACATTAGTTTTTATTTGATAATATTACTCTTTCATATTGCTTGGTGGAAGAAATTCTTTCAATATTGTTTAATAAAATTTCTTTTGTAAGATACAGATATTGAAAAAATCGATATCTTAATCTTTTAATAATAGATTTGGGAAAAAACATGAAAACTGTCAATTCATTATTTTTCTATACTTTAAAATTTTCAGGTGGATATTTTAATAATAGAGTGTTCTATGTGTGGGATATTATAATATTGTATGCAGTGATGATTAACTTGAAAATTTTTCTGTTATAGACTCCATTTTTTGCTAAGATTGACTTTGCCTCAGCGTCAACAAACTCTTCATCTAAGATTGGTTCCTGTGTGTCATATGTTTACAAGTCAGTGGAAATTACAAGTCAGCACATACAAGCTGAAAAGCCAAATAAGGAAATGTAATCCTTCTCTTGACAGTTCTAATTTAACTCGTAAGTTAAATTCAGTGTTAGTTTAAAGTGGTTTAAATGTTTAATTACAGAACACAGTAGCACCCACAATCAGAGCAGTAAATGTTCGGAACTTTTCAGAACGTATTTGAACATACCACCCAATATTTACTACGGCTTAGTTGCGGAGCATGTGCAAAGCCCCACTGCATGTCTGCGGAGCTCCTGTAGTCCATGTAAATGAGCACTGCAGCAGTTCCTAAATTGCATTTGCACATAACTAAGAATGTGACTTGTATGGCCTACATTCGTGTTTTAATGGTGAGTATAATTCCAAAGACAGGGATCTGACTAGCGTGGGGAATTGCAGAGCTGCTCTGCATGCCAGAATAATTCTTTCCTCTCATCACGGGAAGCATTCCTGAGGCTTTTTTTTTTTTTCTTTTGCTATCACTGTAGAGTCTGGAATTTGAGTTAAGTCTCTCCACTGATCATGTTTAGAGGACAGAAACAAAAGTGATGGTTTCGTGCAGATAAGGTTATAGATACGTAGCCTTTGACTTTGCTTTTAATTATCAATTTCTTTTAACTAGTTGCATAATATTACACCTTTCATTTTAGCGTTTTTTAAAAAGGCCTTCAATATGAAAAATATATAAGAATCATCCTTTACAATATGCATAAGAAACACATAAGAGAAAAAATTTCATAGCTTTGCCATATCATTTGAGAAGTTATTTAAGCATTTTGTAAGCAAATATTTTATCCTGCTTTCCTGTTGTGAATTTTATAAGAAATTTGCAAGTCTATCCACATGTTCATATAACTATATATGAAGCAATAAAGAATATTACTCAGCTTTTGTGACTTGCAAGCAAATAGCATTCCAAATAATCCTTGTTTACATGAGTTATAAACCAAGAAACAATTTTCATCACAGGAAAAGAACTACTACTCTGCTTTAGTGTATGTGTGTGTGTGTGTGTGTGTGTTATAAAGCCTCTATGATAAAAGACATTTTCTGAATAAAGTGTTGCTTGTAGTTACAAATTTCTAAAGTTTTGATGATTCAGTCTTGAGATTGAAAAGAGTATTAAAAGGATAATCTGTAATATATGAGAATTGGGGTTTAAATACTTTTTAAATGTCCCATACATTTGAAAGATTTCTAAACAGTTTATGTATGGTGGACACGGTTATTTTTAGTCCTGTTGGGACTTTAAGTTTGTTGAAATTAGTAACCAAATGTCTTTCTTGTTTTTATGTTTTGAAAAGGGCTAAAGCCAGTGTTTAGGTTGACTTGGGCAGAAAAGTGAAAAGAGAATGCTCCACTTTAACCGATGTCCGCATCTGAAACAAATAGCCCAGAAATGTTTTGCTAGTGTACATGTTAGAACGGATAAACGTGTGCAGCTGTTTCTTGCAAGAACCTTTGCACTTGCAGAATTCAGGAAGTCATGGCACTCAACCCACTCTCTTGTTGGAGACAAAAATATTATCCTGATGGGACCTCCCGGTGCTGGGAAAACAACAGTAGGCAGAATAATAGGTCAGAAACTAGGTTGTTGTGTCATAGATGTGGATGATGATATCCTTGAAAAAACCTGGAATATGAGTGTGTCTGAAAAATTACAGGATGTTGGTAATGAGCAATTTTTAGAAGAGGAAGGAAAAGCTGTGTTAAACTTCTCTGCATCTGGAAGTGTGATTTCCCTTACTGGGTCCAATCCAATGCATGATGCTAGCATGTGGCATCTGAAGAAAAATGGAATAATTGTATACCTGGACGTACCTCTAGTAGATATAATCAGTCGTTTAAAATTCATGAAAATAGACAGGATCGTAGGTCAGAATGCTGCAACAACTATGAAAGACATGCTTAAATTTAGAAGACAGTATTATAAGAAATGGTACGATACCCGTGTTTTTTGTGAAAGCGGAGCTTCCCCAGAGGAGGTAGCTGACAAAGTGCTTAATGCAGTTAAAAGATACCAAGATGTGGACTCAGAAACGTTCATTTCAACCAGACACATTTGGCCTAAAGACTGCGAACAGAAGGTTTCAGCAAAATTCTTTAGTGAAGCGGTGATTGAGGGGTTAGCTTCTGACGGTGGACTCTTCGTTCCTCAGAAGGAGTTTCCAAAATTAAGCTGTAGGGAGTGGAAAAGCCTAGTAGGAGCAACCTACGTAGAAAGAGCGCAAATACTATTGGAGAAGTGTATACATCCTGCTGACGTGCCCGCTGCCAGATTGGGAGCAATGATTGAAACTGCTTACGGGGAGAACTTTGCCTGCTCAAAAATCGCCCCCGTCAGGCACCTCACAGGCAACCAGTTCATCCTGGAGCTGTTTCATGGACCAACAGGATCATTTAAAGATTTGTCTTTACAGCTTCTGCCTCATCTTTTTGCACACTGTATTCCACCAGGCTGCAATTATATGATACTTGTAGCTACCTCAGGAGACACGGGCAGCGCAGTCTTAAATGGTTTTAGTCGGATTAATAAGAATGACAAGCAAAGAATAGCTGTGGCCACGTTTTTCCCTGAAAATGGAGTAAGTGATTTTCAAAAAGCACAAATAATTGGCAGTCAGAAAGAAAATGGGTGGGCAGTGGGTGTCAAGTCAGATTTTGATTTTTGCCAGACCGCTATAAAAAGACTTTTTAAAGATTCTGATTTTACTGGCTTTCTTATTATGGAATACGGAACAATCTTAAGTTCAGCTAATTCTATCAACTGGGGCCGACTGCTTCCCCAAGTAGTTTATCATGCTTCTGCATATCTTGATCTTGTTAGCCAAGGATTTATTTCTTTTGGAAGCCCAGTGGATGTCTGTATTCCCACAGGAAACTTTGGTAACATTTTAGCAGCAGTGTATGCCAAAATGATGGGAATCCCTATTCGAAAATTTATTTGTGCCTCTAATCAGAACCATGTTCTGACTGATTTTATAAAAACAGGACATTATGATCTAAGGGAAAGAAAAATAACTCAGACCTTTTCACCAGCAATAGATATTCTTAAAGCTTCAAACCTGGAACGACATTTGCACATGATGGCTAATAAAGATGGAGGATTAATGACAAAATTATTTAATCAACTGGAAGAGCAGCATCACTTCCAGATAGAGAAGATGCTAGTTGAGAAACTTCAGCAGGACTTTGTAGCTGACTGGTGCTCTGAGAGAGAGTGCCTCGCAGCTATTCATTCCACCTACAATACGTCAGGGTATATTCTGGATCCACACACTGCCGTCGCAAAAGTGGTTGCAGACAGAATGCAAGACAAAACTTGCCCAGTGATTGTCTCATCCACAGCTCATTACTCAAAATTTGCACCTGCTATCATGCAGGCTCTAAAGATTAAAGAAATCAACCATACTTCATCAAGTCAGCTTTATTTACTGAGTTCGTACAACGCATTACCTCCACCACATGAAGCTTTATTAGAAAGAATGAAACAGCAAGAGAAGATGGAGTACCAGGTCTGTGCAGCTGATGTGAATGTCCTAAAGAATCATGTGGAAAAACTAATACAAAATCAATTCATATAAAAATGTTTTGAGTAAAATTTTTTTTCTGGTGGTAAGCATGCAATAATAAATCACAAATATTGATTTGGAGTACAGTAGTATTTTCTTTTTATTTTTTATTTTTTGGTAAATACATCTATATGTAGGCCTGTTATCTTTTGGAATTTCAATAACCTAATCTCGACTTAACATTGTACCTGAACATGCTGCTTGGAACCTTATAATCTAGAAGTGACAAAAGGGTAGCCTAGTGCATGGACCTTTGTGCCGTTGTGCTGTGCTTTGCACTCATGAGGGATATATCAATTTCCACTTCATCATCCCCACTTTTAAGTTGATCAAAATGTCTCCTATTCACTTTGGCAATTAAAATATTTAGACATAGTTGTTTTGTAATACATCTGTAACCATTACTAGTTTTCTGTTGACTAGAAAGATAAATTATCATTCAAATGGCAAACTTGTATGGAAGAAGTAGTAAAGCCTCTCTCTTAAGAAAGGGCCAGTGTTGGGGCACCTGGGTGGTTCACTCAGTTAAGCATCTAACTTCAGCTCAGGTCATGATCTCACGGTTTGTGGGTTTGAGCCCCGCGTCAGGCTCTGTGCTGACAGCTCAGAGCCTGGAGTCTGTTTCGGATTCTGTGTCTCCCTCTCTCTCTGACCCTCCCCTGCTCACACTGTCTCTCTCTCTCTCAGAAATAAATAAAACATTTAAAAAAAAAAAAAAAGAAAGGGCCAGAGTTTTTAATTCTCCTCAAGCTCCATTTTGGACTACAGTTAATGATATGTATTGTACATGGTCCAAATTAGATAAGTGCTCTGTCCTTCACACCCCTTTGGATAGTTACAGTTAGGGTGATGCAGTTTGAAAATCAAGACACATGATTAAAATCTAGTATGTCATTATCAATGGAACTACGTAGTAGTGGATATAGAGGTAAAATTACTTCTCTCTTTCATGAAAAAAATTTTCCCCAAATTCAGAATATTTGAATAGTCTTAATAGAAGTATATTTATAGTTATAGTTGGTGCTTTTTCCATATTGGAATCCATTCCTGTCTAATTTGTCTATTATCTCTCTTTTCAATGAACATTGTCATTTTTGGCAACTGAAATCACACACAATTATACACACATATTTAGCTTTCCTTTCTGTGTAGTAACTATAATTTTAACCATGATTTACATTTGTGAGTTTCCTGGATATTTTATTTCTGAATTAAAGATTGTCACTGGAAGGATCTATAGTGTAATGAACTAGTCTCAGCCACAAGATGGCATTCCTAACATAATTTGTCTTTGCTGATAACGTTCTGCTGCATTTTCTAAGAGAACTACCTCCATGAAGAAACATTAAAAATTGTTAAAAAAAAAAATAGTTCAATGAGCGGAAACAATTTGTTTAAAAATATAAAAATTCAAAGGACTTTTGTGTTAACATTAGATCTTTGGCTTGGTTTCTACAAAGTTCTAAACCAAACAAAATCAGAAGCAGTGACAAAATAATGGAGGATTCAAAGTTCACTTATTCACTTATTTTTTAAGAATATCTGTTTAAGTAGATGACATATTTAGAAAATGCAGCTAAATGCAGAAATAGAAAAGCACTATTTCTGAAAGGAGGAGCAACAGTTTAAAAAAAAAAAAGACATGATTTCCATCCTTGAGCACCATAGTTAGGGAAACAACACAAAAAATTATGTGGGACACAGAGGAGTTACTGCAAGATAGTTTAATAATAAGGAAAAAATGAATAATATTGTTAAGTGTTGTAAGGATTAAAAAGAAGAGGAAAGAATTGCCATGGACTAGTCCTACAAGGTTTCACACAGGACACAGAATCTGAGGTGAGTCTCAAAGGGTGGGAAGATTTTCTAGGTGGAAAGAAAGAGGAAATACATTCTAGGCAGAGGAAAGAGAAACGAGTTAAGGTGAAATGCCCAAGAGAACACTTTCATTTATTTATCTCTTACAGTCAATGTGTTCTCTCACTGCCCCAAACTGTTACCCCTGCCTGCACTTCTCAAAGCCAGCTCTATCCTTTCCCTCTTAGCTGATAACCTTGCCTCATTCAAGAGGAGCAAGCCACCATACCTGATGGACCTCCATTTACATCAGCTGTATGAATCTGTGCCTGTTTCTATCCTTTTCTACTGCCCTTTGAATTGGCCATAGTCCCCCTCAGTTCAGAGGCAAACCTCTTCAAATGTGCCTTGTCTAATTGGTCATTCTTGCTGTTTCTCCAACCTCTCCCCTCTGATGGAAACGTTCTGTCTCGTTGAGATACTCTCCACATCTTAAAAAACACAAAAGCAAAACAAAATCTCTGTAAACATTCACATTTCTTCCTATCTACTTTTTAAGTTCTTAATACTCAAGAACAGTGCTCTTCAGAAAGAGTGTCTACATGTATAGTCATCATTTTCTTGTCTCTCATTTTCTCCAGTTTGTAAAGTATATGCAGTTTAAGGATGAGTAATAAAACAAATACCCATGTACTCACCACCTTGCTTTAAAAATAGAACATTACATCTCTGATAGTCACACTGTCTCCTCTTTGATTATAATGCACTTCTCTCCTTCAGAGGTAACTATCCTAAATTTTCTATTCATCATTCCCTTGTTTGATTTTATAGTTTATAACCACGTAGTTTTGCCTCTTTTTGAATTTTAGGTAAATATAAGTCACACTGTGTGTATTTTTCCATGACTTTCCTTTGCTCGAAAACTTTAAAATTCATCCTACAAATGAGTGAATCCACAGTTCATTAATTTTTATTATGATATAATAACCCATTGTATGAGTACCACAGTCTACTCATTTACCAGTTAGTGGACATCTAGATTGTATAAGTTTTTTCTGTTCTTAGATGCAATAGGTGCACTTTTGTAAAATTTATGTTGAAGGCCAGTGAATATGGACTTTCAAATATTTGTGCTTCTTCCTAATAACATGTAAAAATTGATTTCATATCTTGGTATTGTTAAAATAATGTATGCTTTATGACATGGAAATGTGTTATCAAACTTCTGGCTATGATTATAATTTCTAGCTTTATCTTTGAAATTATTTTATCATGTCACATATATAGTGAAAATAAGATTCATGAGGAAAAATTAGATTTTAAAATTACATATTAGTAGAAAATCATAAGATATGTTTCCATCAAAATAGAGTTTAGAAGGCAATAACTTGTTTTGTATGAGGTTTCTGTCAGATTAGAAGAGCAAATCACTTTTAAAGAGAATCACTTATGCAAATACTGTTTCACTCCATTAAATAATTGATAAACCTTATGTAATTCAAACTACTTAATGTTAGTTTTTTTTTTAAAGGCTGTTTTCATGTGAACCTCAAACCCATGAAAACATGAATACTACAGTTTTTGACCCTGTCCAGGAACATGAATAAAATTTACATATGATTCTTTGTGTGGGCACTGAGTGTGTGCTCCAGCCATTAAAATCGGTAGTTTTATCTCTTCAAACTTTAAAACAAATAGTCTCTTTTAAAATCAAAGTTAGCATAAGCTCCTCTGATTCAAAAAAGCAGAGCCAAGAAAGTTGCCAGTGTCCTACTGAAGTGGCATGTCAAAGACAGGAAACCACCTCAGTGTAATTAATGTCTAACTATACTCTGATCCATTGGCAATATTTTCACCGGAGCTCTATGTCAAAAAGTTGAATTTGCTTCCTATAGAAGGCTGCATTAGTCAATCACTAGCTATTTTTTTTAAATCTTTTATTTCTGAGTTCTTATGACTTTCTTCTTCCAAGTGGTGATAACAATTGTCTTGAGTCACAGCACTGAAGTTACATGTGCCAATGTGACATTAATTAGGTTATCATAACAGATTTAATATATTGAGAGTTTAGTGGCCTATAAAATACAGAGTTGCTAGTGGAAGATTAAATTTCATTTATAAATATTAGGAGAGTTTATAATTTGAATTACTTAAATCCACAATGTACTGTTTTAAATAAATTTTCATATTTGCTGAATGAGTCCTAAAATTAGTCAATTTAATATCATCTCCTAGTAAGTTTAATGGTATCCTTACAAGGCTTTCTGAACAAATGCTTTGTTATTGTTTTTTCAAAATGGGCTTTGAGATCCATTCTCCAGAGTTCATGAGAAATGCTAAAATGAGAGAGAAACCTTCAGGAGCCATTTGAACAGTTAGAAGTTAATGTTTTTGACAAAAGGTATCTTCTTGGCATTCTATGACACAAATATTAACACATGTTAGTTTTTAATTACTTAATTTTATTTCAGATTAAACTAGGCTTCTTTGTATTCATAGTAATATCAAATTTTAATTTCATTATGTGCTCAACAATAGGTTTTCTTTCGAAGCCATGTAAAAAATATTGTTTTGGGTACACTTGGCGGAATGTGCCCTGGATTGGGATCCATCTTTCTCTTTACAATTAGAGGACTTCTGTGTTTCAAAATGTTTTGTGTACAGCACTCATCGTCTCATGTTGTTATTGAATAAATAGTATTTTGGAAAAAAATTCTTGGGTAAGACTTAAAGTTTTATTTTAGTTCTTTGAAGAAAGAACTTGAATATTCTCCCCTGTTCTTTGGCCAAATAAAATGGAGATTCATCTGGTAGGACCTGAAGTTAATATAAGGTTTTATTTTGATTTGGGTTCCAAAAAACTAATTTGTCAAGGATATCTGTTTTTCCTTCTTGGGTCTCAAAATTGGATTGACATTTCTTTAACCTATTTTTAATTACTGCCAGTCTCTGTTAAAATAATATTGATTATAAACATTGATAAATTGCAAAATATTTTAAAATTGAGTTTATAAATTAGGAATTGTGGAAAGAAAGGGCTGTATAAGCTGGCCTTGGACTCAGAAGTGGAGGTGTGTTGCTGGGTGAGATTAGCTGGCAAGAGGAAGTCTCTGATCTCCATAGGTTAGGGGAGTGTCCATAGCAATAGGTGAACTCTTTGGGGGGAGGGGAATTCATCTTTAAATTGCTACGGTAGTAAACACAATGTAGTGATTTCTAAATGTTTACTGAAAGATACTGTGTCTTCCTTACATTTGGTCTTTTTTGGACAATTGATCTCCTTTTGCCTCAGTTTCTCTACGTGTTATAGATGGATAATACTTATAATTTGTCCTACTCTTTGAAGAACAATGTCACTGGGCTTAGTAAATAACTAAGCACACCCTCTCTGGAATTAAATAGCTCTATAAATAATTTCTATATAAATAAAACAGTTCTTTAGTGACTGGGGAATTAATTTCTCAACTGGGAGTATATGCCCTTGATCAGGAATGCTAAAATGAATTAATGAAAACGATGATCTAATATATTCGGAAGGTAGGTGGTTTATTCCCAGGGCAGTAGATTTCAAACTATAATGCACATCAGAATGAACTTGGGTCTGAAATATACTTGTTAAGATGAGCACTGGGTGTTATACATAGGGACTGAATCACTAGAATCTACTCCTGAAATGATTATTGCACTATATGCTAACTAACTTGGATGTAAATTAAAAATAAATAAGAAAATAATAAATATGTAATTTTAAAAAAAGAATGAACTTGGGTCCTTGTTAGGAATACTGATTCCTTAGATTCAGCCTTAGGTTCTGGCCCATTAAGTCAGGAGTAGGACCTAGAAACTCATAGTTTAAAAAATTATTTACAATTATGGCAAAATGCACATAACAAACTTACCATGTTAGCCATTTTTTAGTGTACAGCTCAGTACTGGAAGGTATATTCACTTGGGCAACCAATCTCCAGAACTCTTGTCATCTTGCAAAACCAAAACTCTATACTTGTAAAACACCTCCCCATTTCCCTCTCCTGCCAGGCCCTGGCAACCACCATTCTACTTTCTCTTCCTATGAGTTTGACCACTCTAGTTATCTCATATAAACGGAATCATATAGTATTTGCCCTTTTGTGACTGGCTTACTTCTCTTAGGACAATGTCCTCTAGTTTCCATTTACTTCACTTAGGACAATGTCCTCTAGTTTCCATCCATGTTGTACCATGTTTTATCTATCTATCCATCTACTGATGGTCACATACATTGCCTGTACATTTTGGCTATTGTAGGTATGGCTGCTATTAACATGGGTACAAATATCTCTCCAAAACACCACTTTGAATTTTCTTGAATGTATTTCCCAAAATGGAGTTGCTTAATGGTATAATTCTATTTATATCATTTTTTTTGAGGAGCTGCCATACTGTTTTTCATAGCAGCTACATCATTTCCTATTCCCACCAGTGGGAGCTTGTATTAAACTGTGCTTTTAAAAACAGAGTTATACATATACTTAGTTTTAAAGGCCAAACAGTTTTAAAAAGCTGAGGAAATGGCAGAATATTTTCCCCAAAAAACATCTCCAGTGTCCTGAGATTTGAGCTTTTTAAAAAATGTCTATTAATTTATTTTGAGAGAGAGGGAGAATGATCAGGGGAGGGGTAGAAAGAGAGAGAGAATCCAAGCAGTCTGCACTCTCTTAGGTCACAGCCCAACACAGGGCTGAATCCTACGGAACCGGAACTAAGAGATCATGACCGGAACTAAGAGATCATGACCTGAACGGAATCAAATCAGACACCCAACCTACTGAGCCACCCAGATGCCCCAAGCTTCTTTTATGTTAGGAAGAAAAGGAAGGAGGAGGGAGCTGAAGTCAAAACTGATGTCTGTAGACTTTGAAGAAGTTTGAGTAACTTCTTTGTCCTTGGTCAATCGATCTTTGCATGCAGGAATCTGGTCATATTATTATTGTAAATCTTAAACATAGCATAGTCATTTCTGTATGTATTTCTCTGCTCAGGTGAAGTAGATTTTGGGTAAAAAGCACTTTTTGCAAATCCTAGCTATAACATGCCTACTTGCAGGGCTAAGCAAAAGTTTCCAAGGTAGAAGTCGCAGCAGCAAGGGAAATAGAAGCAACATGGAGTCAGACATGTTATATGCCTCCCTGGTACACATATTGGCACATTAATCCTGTTCTAAGGAAACTTGTTTCAACTATGTTTAACCCTTTCTTCTCAAATTTATTTGTCAATTGAAAGAAAAATTATAAATATTTTGCAGGACATAACTTCAAAAAGTGTTACAATAGGTAAATATAGGCTAAGGACTTTGAAGACATTTCATGGACCTTAACGTAGTGCCTCTATACCTTTTTTTTTTTTTTTTGGTAAGGAACCAATTTAATCCAACCTATTTGAAAATGAAATGAAAACTAGACAATAATGAGTACAACATGAAATTTATAGGGATGCAGTTACAGTGGAAGTCAGACGTGTAAGGCTTGCCATGCATTTAATATGTATGTACATGTATGCATATATGTGTGGATATGTATATATATGCTAGAAGAGGAACTTATAACCCCCCAAAAAGATTTAAGAATTAAGGATAATATCAACCAACACTCATGACTGAATTACATGCCTTCATTAATCATAGCCGTAGTAGATTGGTTATGGATATGAGACAAAAATTAACTGAAGCGTTCAGTGAAAATGGTTATATAGAATTACAGAAAAGAGTATTATATATCTTATTATTATTTATAATTTGGCTATGCATCATTTACTCAGTAAAAGGCATAAGAAACACATACAAATATCCACTTTTTTTTCCCAGAGAGCCTTTTACTGCTACTGCACTGAATATATGACAAACATATAATATTACTTTTTAAAATCTGAAGAAGTTTTAATTCCAAAACACATTTACCCTAAGGGTTTTGGATAAGGGGTTATAAACTTCCTCATTTTATTACAACACAGTTTTCCTATTAATAAAGCAGAAAATATGTGTAAGAAAATAGCATTTCTGCTGGGCCGGGTGGCTTAAAAAAATGATTTAATATTCGATTTGACAAAATTTTAAAATTATTCATATTTGTTTTGAATTTCTCAAGGCTCAAGTCAAGTAGCAGTTTTCAAAAAATAGTTTTACTTGCTCTCGATAGTACTTTTTTCCTCTCCAATCTCCAAGCAGATTATGTCTCCAATCTGCTTAAGATTTTAAATATAATCAGTTGACATAATATTTAAACAACTGCCAAATCAATAGGGGTCATTACCAGAAAATACATCATTTCTTGTAAATTCCACATCTGTGAGATATCTTCTCTATTAAAGGAATGTAACTTAATCCTAAAAGATCCTAATAGCTTATTTCTTCATAGTATCTTATATATTTTCCAGATGAAGAGTCATCAGGTCAAGAGGTACCCCTTTTTCTTTTCAATGTGGTAGTCTACTATGAAGAAATACGGATCATCTTTCTCCTGAGAAAACTTGAATATAACAATATTTTGCTGGCAGTGGAAAGAAGGAAAATATTAGCTTAAATCAGGTCAAGAGCATAAAATTTCTACTGGTCGAAAGTAGTACCAAAATGAAATAAAATTTTAGGGGAAAAATAGCCAAAGTCAAGATGTCCTTTGAAATATGTAGGCCATTCTTCTCAAAGAGGAAAAAAAATACATTTTCAAAATGGTTACACATATTTTATTTGATTTGATTTACCCAAAACCTCAGATAGGTTGATATGGTCAGCAGAATGAGAGCTACACAAATTATGATTTGTCCACATACACACAGTTGATCAGATTTAGAGATCTTATATTCTACTAATCACACTTTTAGGAGAATAATGTATAAACTAGAATGCATATTTATTGATTTATAATGGTAGATAGGTTTTTCTAGGGACCATAGATTTGGTTTTCTATGGGTCCAGACAACAGCACTGTCCAGAGAAGAATGACCTTCAGTCAAGCAGATAAGAATACTATGTTCACGTAACGGGAGACCATGGGAGAGAAAGGGGGGGGAAATAGTGGGAGAGAGGGAGAGAGGCAAACCATGAGAGACTCTTGAATGCTGAGAACAAACTGAGGACTGATGGGTGTGGGGGGGAGGGGGGAGATGGGCATGGAGGAGGGCACTTGTGGGGATGAGCACTGGTTGTTATATGGAAACCAACTTGACAATAAACTATTTGTAAAAAACAAACAAACAAACAAAAAAGAATACTATGTTCACTAAGGGAACATTCTTTATCATGGGATAGTCACAGAAGATTGTGAGGAAAGTACCCTTAAAACTATACTTTCTTTGGTTTGACCTCATCCTTACCAAGTAAACTACTGACTGCCTATTTCCTACTTTCATGTAAGGGATGGAGAATCCTGGATGGAGAAAAAGCATACAGAGATTTTCAAATTTTTACCTGCAAATAAACGCAATTTCTACTTTTCCCCTAGCTTCCAAAACTTTCTTGCTCTTCTTTGCCTCCTTATCTTGTTTCAGTAAAAATGACTTCATAAACCCTCCCCATCTATTTATCAACATTTTCACAATTTACTTCATTTCATTGTTCCCTGAGCATCCACCATTCCTGCTACATTTAGCTTTATTAGAATATGCTATTTATAATAATTTCTAGAGTTAACTTGTTAATATCCCAGATATCTTCCTTATAAATATTTACATTTTCACAATTTAATTAGAACTCTTTTTTGAAGTCTAAATTCCTTGGTAGCTGCCACAGTGTCAGTATATATCTAAAGGATAAATTCTTAGTTAATTGACTTCTTGGTATATATAATTGACTTCATTCTGATAACTGGCAATAAAATGTAATCCACACTCAGTTATTGGGCAACTTTCTTTATGTAATGGAACATTTTAACTTGCAGCCATTTCCAAGGTACAGAATATGATGAAACATTTCAGATTCTCTCTGGCTGCCATTTTGTTCAATATCTATCTTTGTTTATTTATTTATTTAATCAAGGGTAAGGTATCATAAAAAAATGATAGCTTTCCTTTAAAAAGAGCGGTTTTTTACTTTTTTTGGTTATCTGGAAAAATGACAGAAGTTTGATAGCTGTCTGAAAGATTCTCATGAAATTTATGCTTTCAATAGACATGGAGCGGGGTAGAGTCCCCATTTCCCTATCTGAGTTATGGTGCCACCTGCATATAGATTTTATGATATTCACTGATTATAATACATGAGTTAGGCAGTTAACTCTTAGGGAAATTAGGTGCATGACTTTAAAGATACTCTTCTTACAGCTACAGTGATCACCTTTCTCATCTGTACAGGCCCCTGTTTCTTAATCTATAAAATTGATACATATCTGTTATGGGGATCTCATAAAATAATGTGGATGAGGAGATTTTTAAAAGAATACATGACATTATTCTTATGGGTGCTGTTACTTGTTATTGTCTTATATTTTGAAAGAAGTCATCTTAGAAAATCAGCAATTTCTTTAGTAGTAGTTTCCTTTTTGGAATGATTTTAACATATCCAAGAAAAATCTTACTAATACTGTTATTAGGTTGATTTTTGAAATGATTGCCAATTATTGATACTGGAATAGAATGGATGAATATGATTGCAAATGCACACTTTTGTTTCAAATTGTGTTTTTTAAAATAGCTTTTGAATCGTATGTATTTCTCAACTGTCAACTATGTGGAATGATCTAGACCTATGCTGCTTGCTTAGTATTTGGAATGAGAAAGATTCAATAGTTGTCGAAGGTAGAATGACTTATTTAAGTAAGAATGTGTACACAGAATCACTGATATCACTTTGGCAATTTGCATAGCAAGTGTCTCTACAATGAATTCCAAATTTTCACCGCCAGGAAGTTTGATCGTCTTTTAGCAGAACATAGCTTTAAATTATTTACCCTGTTACTGTGAATTTTCAAATATACCTTTGTGTATATTCAAATTTCATGCTACATAACAAGTCTAAGTGGCAGAATCTAACACTTAAAAGAATGTTTTTTATAATAGGACCTTGGTGACTGATGCCTATTTAGAAAGGGAAGTCACCAAGCTTTGCTTGAATACCCAAGTTTGGTCTTTTTAATAAGGACTGTTTTGCTCTGGCACGTTCGCTCAAAATGGTCACCATCTTGTGTTCCTGACATTTTCTTACTCTCTAGCTATAAGCAATATTTAAGTCAGTGTCGAGATTTTTAAAAATGTTTTTATTTATTTATTTTGAGAGAGATAGAGCATGAGTGAGGAAGGGGCAGAGAGAGAGAGAATCCCAAGCAGGCTTTGCGCTGTCAGCACAGAACCCAACACAGGGCTCCATCTCAGGAACAGGGAGATCATGACCTGAGCCTAAATCAAGAGTCTGTACCTTAGCCAACTGAGCCACCCAGGTACTCCTAAATTGATATCAAGATTTTTAACTGAGTGGTATTGTTTCAATTACCAATGCATGACAAGGGAGTGCAGCAACCACCCTTTGCTCCCTACTCTGTGGATTAGGAACTTGGGCAGCACTCAGTGGAAATGACTTATCCCTGATTCATGTGGTATTCGCTGGGACAACCTCACTAGACCCGCAGGATCCCAAACAGCTTCACTTCCAATTCTGGCATTGGTGCTGGCTGTTAGATGTGGTGTCTCCATTCTCCTCTGTCTTCTGTCTCTCTGGGCCTCCCTCCTCATGTGATTCCTCTTCCCAGTAGGATAGCCTTTACCTAGCTGCTGCGTTCCAAAAGCAGAAGCAGAAGCTAGCAGGGTACCTAAGATACAGGCTCAAAAATCCAAGAACATCACTTCCACTACATTCTGTTGGTCAAAGCAAGCCACACAGCCAGTTAAATTCAGAAGTATATCCCACCTCTCAACAGGAAAAGTAGCGACGTGACATGGCAAAGGGGTGTGGACCCAGGAAGGCATGGTTCATTGGGAACCATTTAAACCATCTACCATGATTATATTAAATGTTCCTCCTAAAATTAAATGGAAATTCCTCTTTTTAAGAGGAATTCACTTAAATCAAGAAGACATAGCTACTCAGTCATGATTTGAGAATTTTAACACTAAGATAAAATGTTGTGAAAAATAATAATATTTGAAACTAATGGCAGTTTAATCACTTGTTCTTTCTTCCTTAGACAAAGTTGTGATACCGTCTTTCTTACTTGGGTGAGAACTTGCGTGTGTAAGTTCAGAAAATATGCCATGCATACCTTTTAAATAGTTTGATTTTCAAATTTGATAAGATAGTGGATATCTGCCCATATTGATAAGCATATGAACAGAATTTTAAATGACTGAATAGAAATTTATACAGATGGACAATTATATATTTAATCCCTCTTCTGCTGAAGTATGTATGTATGTATTTATTTGTTTATTTATAGTTTTTGCTGCTTTAGACAATACTGGAATGAGCATTTTAGGTGGTTTTTGATCATTTATTTATGCCAAATTCCTAGAGGTGTAACTTTGAGATAAGGGTTATAAACACTTAAAATTCTGATGCAGCCCTTCAGAAAAGAAGCTATTCCACTGTCCGATGATTTCCATGGTTTTCATGAGAAACTGCAGTAATTTGGATCATTGTTTCTCCTGATGTAATCTATTTCCTCTAGCTGTTTTTAGGGTTTTTCTGTATTTTTTATTTCTAGCAGTTTATGGTGGGTCTAGCCAAAGATTTCTTTGAATTTATCCTGTTTGGAGTTCGTTAAACTTCTTGAATCGATAAACCTATATATTTCACCAGATAAGGGAAGCATTTGGCCATTATTTCTTCAAATATTTTTTTATGTCCCAACCACACTCGTCTCTGTCTAGAATTCCATTGTCATGTATGTTAGACATTTTCATGATGTCAGATAGGTTCGTGAAGCTCTGTCCCTATTTTCTCTGTTCTTCTCTGCAGTGTTTTTTCTCTCTATTCTTCACATTTGATCATTTGATTGATCTGCCATCAAGTTCACCGACATTGTCCACTGCACCTCCATTATTTTTATGAGTTCCTCCAGGGATTTTCTTAAATCAATTCTTGTATCCCAAGCCTTCTGTTTGGGTCTTTGCATTGTTTTCATTTCTCTGCTGATATTTCTCATGCTTTGAGGGAAGTCTACAAGATAACTTCTGCACTATTCAAAAATTCCCAGGGGCCCCTGGGTGGCTCAGTTGGTTAAGTATCTGACTCTTGGTTTTAGCTCAGGTCTTGATCTCATGGTTCCTGAGTTTAAGCCCAGAGTCCGGCTCCTGCTGGAGTTCCTCTCTCTCCCTCTCTCTCTGCCCCTTCCCAGCTCATGCATGCTCTCTCTTTCTGTCTCTCAAAATAAACTAATAAGTAAATAAATAAATACAAATTTGAAGATTGTGAAAGATAAAAAGACTGTAGAACTGTCCCAGATTAAAGGACACTAAACAAATGTGAGAGCTAAATGCAACCTGTGATCCTGGGTTGGGTCCTGGACCAGACATTATTTTTTCTTTTGATAAAAAGAACATTTGTGGCTTGGTTAACAAAATGTGAATGTCCATAGGTTAGATAAAAGTATGATATCAATGTTAATTTTCTGAGTTTAATAATTGTGCCATGTTAATATAAGAAAAAGTCCTTGTTAAGAGGAAATTCATACTGATGTTTTTAGAAGTAAAGAGGCATCATAGCTGCATTTTTCTCTGCAATGTTTTGGAAAAAAGAAATAAGAAAAACATGTTAAAATGGTTAAGATTTGGAAAATATGGATGCAAAGCATATAGAAATTCATGCACTCTTTGAAAGTTTTCTGTCAGTCTAAAATTAGTCCAGCATACAAAGTATTAAAAAACTTCAATGTCATGAAAATTAAAGAATGACTAAAAACTGTTCAAGATTGAAGAATGCAAGAGAGATAAAAATGCAGTGCAGGATCTGGACTTAATTGTAGATCTATAAATGGCATTATTAGAACAATCAGCAAAATTTGAGGGAAATGCTTGGATTATATGGTGGTAGCATATCAGTATTAAGTTCCTGATTTTGATGGTTGTGCTATTCCTATGCATGAGAGTGTCACTGATTTCCAGAAATACATACTGAAATATTAAGGAATAATAGGCCATCAGTATAAAACTTGGAAATTTGAAAAAAGAAAAATAATCACTTATAATCCCACCACTTTAATGTAGTGATCATTACCACCTTTACTTTTCTGTGTATTTCAAAATAACTTAAAGTATATGTTACATGTCACAATATTTTTTTATCCCATTTTGTATCATTTTGACTTTATATGTTCCTCTTTGATATTAAAAAAAAAGAAGCAGCACTACTTCCAGCCACTTTTAGTCAATTATAAAACTTTTCGCTCCAGAATTTCTCAAAGCCACTGAAATTAAAGAATCATACATGTAGTGGAATTAGGCTAAAATGTCATCAGTTATATTTTCATATCAATTGAATTGTGTGAAAGCCTATTTATGTTGTAATTAAAATAAATTTTTCATTTGTACAATTTCTAATTAAAATCAGTTACCATTCATACATTTTCCCATCCTGTTCCTCTGTATGTAACATCTTTTTGCCTGCATACGATATCTTTTTATATTGGCTGCATTGGTTTTTAGGGTCATCAATCCTTCATTTCCACTGTGTCTAATCTGCTGTTAATGACATCTAATATATTTTTAATTTCAGATGTTATATTTTGGGGTATTATTTGATCCTTTTTCATACTTCCCAGTTTTCTCCTAAAAGTCCCCATCTCTCTTTGCATTATAATTATATTTTTCAGTAAATTTTAAGACATGTTTATCAGAGTTATTTTAAAGTCTTGGCTAATTTCAACATTTGGGTCATCTGTGGAACTGTTTGTATTGATTGATATTCCTCTTAATTATGGGTCACATTTTCCCGTTTCTTCTCCTGTCTAGTAAGTCTTTATTACATACCGGATATATTGGATAGATGACTGTAAAGATACTGAATTCTATTATCTTCCTTTGAAGACTGTCAAGTTTTATTGTAGCAGGCAGGTAAATTGCTTGCCAGTCATTTTGAACTCGTAGAAGTTTGGTTTTAGGCTTTCTTAGTGTAGGTCTATTTTAGTTTTTTCTCTGAGTTCCAAGGCAAATCCTTTAGAACTGGGATTTGAATTTCACATTGCAAGGGTGGCTCTTCTGGGTTTTCAATGAAATATTCTAAGTGTTTATCAAGTTCCTTTAACGTTTCTGGTCTTTAATCCCCTTTGTCTTCTCTGTAGCAGACAGCTGTTAAAATCTCTGCTCTTTGCAGTGGCCTGTCACTGTTTTTCCTCAGGCATCCTTGAACTCATGTCTCGCGCATGCTCCATTCCGGGGTCAACCAAATATTTCAAGATAGTGTATGCTCAGATTTGAGGGCTTATCTCTATCATAGGTTACCCTTTTTCCTGGAATCTGCTTCCTCAACTTCCAACCACGCTATAGCTTCTAATTCCATCTCTGACTTCCTAGGCTAATAAAATGGCTACTTCCTGATTGAGCTGTGTCCCTTCATGCCTACAGTCGGAAGAATGCTCTCAGGGAAAAGTTGAATAAATATGGATTATATCCCATACAATTCCCTTATTTCAAGAATTTAATCCCTTTGAGTTTGTGCCTACATTTATTCACTCTTCACTGTCTTAAAATGGCTGTTGTATTTGTACGTTATCTAAATTTATAATTCATATTCTTAGGTGAGTTGTTCTGATATTAGCCACTTAGCCATATCAGAAGCATTAGACTAGGACCTATTGGTTTCCTCCAGTGTATTTCTGGCCTTGGAGCCTTACTTTCTTTTCTTTTCTTTTTTAAGTTTATTTATTTTTTAGTAATCTCCACACCCAGCATGGGGCTCGAACCCATAACCCTAAGACCAAAAGTCTCATGCTCCTCTGACTGAGCCAGCCAGGCGCCTCTGGAGCATTTATTTTGAGAGCTGGATTTTTATTCCTTCTCATTTTGAGAGAAAATAAGATGAGAATAAGGTATAAACATAATGATGTTGAAAATATAAGTTGTAGTTGTGAGGAAAATAGTATGAGTTTCATTCAGTAATCAAACAGCTTCAAATATTTCTAAAATATAGTATGTTAGCATAAAAAGTATAAAACTATACTTGATAAGAGTAGAATTCTTATCAAGGAACATGATTTTATAAATCAATCATTATTTCCAGAAATTGTTTAAATCGGTCTTCGGTTTGATTTAGCATTTATTAAAGCTTTGGTCATTTTCTCAATACTTTTTTCATGAGCATCTGAAGGATCAGAAGAAAAAACTGTAAGAGGATGTGGAGGCAATGCTCAACAAATGCTAGGTAAGGGATGTTTATTAATTATTATAATTCAACCTGGCCATTTTCTCTTCCACAGGGAAATGGATTATCTCCTGGTGGAGCAATCAAAATGACACTATAAGCCATGTCTTTGCAAAGCCAAAATGATCCACAGAAAGCTTAAGTATATTGTATCAAGTCCAGAATCAATCTCTCTGATCAAAAAGAGGAATTCATGATCAGTAGTTCCTCTGAGCTTTTGATGAGAGCATTATGTCAATCATTATTAGAATGATCACCTTCATCTTCTTATGTGGGTGGTAGGCTCTAATTTTGTAATTTAAATGTTTCCTTGTATCTTGCAATCTCTATATGTTAGATGTGAAAAACTTTTCCCTTATGCTTAATAGAGACAGTTCTGGGACTAAGTCACCCGTAGTCAGGTCCTGGCCCCATCACCAGCTTTAAGACTCTGGGAAAATAGGGGCTCCTGGGTGACTTGGTCAGTTAAACATCTGACTTTGGCTCAGCTCTTGATCTCATGGTTCGTGGGTTCGAGCCCTCCATCAGGCTCTGTGCTGACAGCTTGGAGCCTGCTTCGGATTCTATGCCTCCCTCCCTCTCTGCCTCTCCCCTGTGCATGCTCTGTTTGTCTCTCTCTCGCTCAAAACTAAGTAAACATTTAAAATTTTTAAATAAAAAAAAAGACTCTGGGAAAGTTCCTATATCTACCTTCTATAACATATTATAATATACTGTATTACATAGAGTTACTGTATAATATATAACATATATTAATATATAATATACTGTTATAATAATAACACTGCCTTACTGGGCTGTGAGGATGAAATGCGAGCTCGTGTAAAACACTACAATCCTTTACTTTCATCAATCTTCCATAGGATGAACCTAAAGTAATTTGTCCCATAAAATACTGAAATCCCGCTATAACTTTCCTTAAACAGATACCCGTTTTACCAAACTCTGCTCTGTTGCATTCTAGCCCAAAGATTTATTTACTGAAGTGCCCCACCCCCACCCCAGGCCTTTGTTAGGTGGTTACAGTACTTAAAATTAAGTTCTATATGTTGGTTTCAATCTCCTAGAAATACATAATGTTTAAGTGGTGCTATTTTATTTCTATGGGAAAAAAAAATGAGAATTTGTCGTTTGCAAGCCATTTTGAGGTTTGGGCCAAACCAGTAGACCCTCACTTTGCTTTTCACCAAATAAAATTAGTTTTTGGCAACAAGATTTAAGGTAATTGACTCTGAAGCTGCTGGCACTTTAAGTATTGCCTGTCCAAAGTTTTACGGTTCAGAGAACAGAAAAACCGAATTTTTCCTATTATGAATTTAATCCAACATAAACACAAACTTTCAAGGTTTGTCCAGGGATGCTAATTACTTTCTTCTTCAATTTTTCCATGATGAAGCTATTCTTGGATGTCAGCAAGAAGGATTAAACCTCAGGAGCATGAGAGGCCACTCGAAAATGCTTCATTGTCTTTCAGTCTTTCTGGGTCACTCAGTATTTGATTATCCAGACTAATTGTAGGAAGGGAAAGCATGAATAATTAAATTGTACAGACAGGCTCTTGTACCTTATTTTGGCTGACGACTTTATCCTTATTCTCAAACTATTTTCCAGAAGAGCTAACAAGTAAAGTAAAACGGTTTCTTTCCTGTCTTTGCTCCATTTCCTCTGTCCTTGCAAAGAGGTATTGACAGATGACAAAATGTCTCCCTCCGAAGTACTCCACTTCCTCTGTCGTGAGAAAGTGGTATCCACAATGAGGAAGCAAGCAGAGATCTAGGTAATAATTCCCTGAAAGGGTTGATTTGCCTATTCTAGAACTTTCTGGTTATAAAAAGACAGAACTTGAGGCTGAATTTGGCTCCTGGCTTTTCCTTTTCTTGATCATCTTCCAGTGATCTTAAAAAGCTATTTTCCTCTTTCTTTCCTTCACAGGCTTTTCTGGCACCTCAGAAGTAACAATGGAAATAAACATTTAACAGATGGTCCCGGCAGTTTCCCGGACACACACACACACACACACACACACACACACACGGTACAACAGAAAAGCATACATAATGGAGTCGATTAGATCTTAGTTTAATTTATGTTATTTCCCACAGAATAATTTCTGGTCACAATTTGTTTGTTTGTTTGTTTGTTTCTGCCTTTTATCTCTGTGGCCTCTTACATACAGTTTCTGGAGTTTTCTGGAGTATTCTTCAAGGTCAGACCCTGTAAGCCTCCATTATCCTCTCTGCACCACATCATACAGTTAGTATAAATAGCTTCACCACAGCCCCTCTGCAGAGGTTCTCGGGGAAAAATGAAGGTTTCTCACATATGCGTCTAGTTCTCCATGAAACCAGCAATCACTGGGTGCAGGTAAACTGAGGAATATGAGCAAGAAGAGGAAGAAAGAAAGAGTTGAGGGAATACACTAAGGGTTGTTCCTTGATAAGTGGGAAAAAGAGAAAAACTGAGAGTAAACAAGTTAGCCTCAGGTTGTAGGGAAGCCCCAGAGGTATAGAGCCTAACTTGTCCATATGGCCTGGAGGTGACACATGGGTTCAAGGCCAGGATGTTCACAAACATAAATAGGGCACATAGTCTTATTATAGAAAGCAAGGCCAAGTTCTGAATCTGAGCATTCCAAGGCAAGCAGGGACAAGCAGCGGGTCACCAGGCTAAGGCCTGCATGGGGAAGAACAATCAGGCAGAAGGAAAACCACGCCCCGGCCCCAGTCAGGGAATTCACAGCGAGCAGGAGATGTTGATGAGAAGCAGAGTCTGCACAGGCCCTGGCCCGGGTCAGCAGCATAACCAAATGAGATCCAGGAGTGAAGGTCTGAGACAGCTGTTCTCCGCCTTGCTTTTATAACTCCTCAGGGGGTGCGAGCAGGCTGGGGTTGTGCGACATGCTAGGGACCTAGAAGTGGCAAGGGATTCTCACAAAGCCATCCTCAGCCACTGGACTGCCTGTGGTCTTGGTGTCCCCTGTGATTTCGGTAAGGGCAAAACTTCAATACATACTGACATGGAAATATCCAGTGTTATATAAGAAAGGGAGGAAACAGAAATGAGTATAGGAAGGGAGGACCACAGAGAAGAATTCCAACGCTTTCTAAGAGGTCATATATTGAGAAAGGAAATTAAGAAGGCTGGCTTCCCTTCGGACACTTGGGTGGCTCAGTTGGTTAAGCCTCCAACTCTTGATTCAGGCTTGGGTCATGATCTCAGGGTCTGAGATCTGGCTGATCTCAGCCATATCTGGCTGAGCGTGGAGGCTGCTTAAGACTCATTCTCTCTCCCTCTACCCTCTGGCCTTTACCCTGTCACTTCCTCTCCCCAGATCACATGTGCACTCTTTCTGTCTCTCCCAAATTAAAAAAAATTAAAAAATTAAAAAAATTAAAAGAAGCCTGGCTTCCCGAGACGATGGACATGTTAAGTGAAGTTACTGCGATGATCATTTTGTGATATGTACCGTATGTCACATCGTTATGTTGCACACTGGAAACTTATACAGTGTTAAGTGTCAATTATATCTCAGTAAAGCCAGAAAAAAAGAGAGAGAGGGCCAGCTTTGGAGTCACAATATCTATATTGAAATCCTGTCTCTACCATTTGCTAACTGAGTAACAAGGGCAAGTTGCTGAATGTCTTTATGTCCCACCTATAAAGTGAAGGTAATAGAATATCCTTCTTCATAAGGTTGTCGGGAGGATTCGCTGTAAATGGTTAGAAGAGTACCTTACATAGGGGTGCCGGGGTGGCTCGGTCTGTTAAGCATCCAACTCTTGATTTCGGCTCAGGTCATGATCTCAAAGTTTGTGAGATCGAGCCCTGCATCAGACTCTGCACTGACAATGTGGAGACTGCTTGGGATTCTCTCTCTCCTCTTTCTGCCCCTTCCCATTCATACTCCCTCATCCTCTCTCAAAAATAAATAAACCTTGGGGTGCCTGGGTGGCTCAGTCGGTTAAGCGGCTGACTTCAGCTCAGGTCATGATCTCACAGTTTGAGGGTTTGGGCCCCGCATCGGGCTCTGTGCTGACAGCTCAGAGCCTGCAGCCTGCTTTGGATTCTGTGTCTCCCTCTCTCTCTGACCCTCTCCTGCTCACACTCTGTGCATCTCTCTCTCAAAACTAAATAAACATTAAACAATTTTTTAAATAAAAAAATAAATAAACCTTTCTTTCTAAAGAGGAGTACCTTGCACACAGTAGGTCTCAATATATTTTTGTTGCTATTTTGCTCATAGGTACATTCTCCACAGATAGTACTGATCATCAGCAATCGATCATTTATCTAGGCACCTTGCCAAGTACTGGAGAAACTGTGGTAAACAAAATACACATAATCCTCATGATCTTAAGAAGTAATAAGTGAACAGGATTTGGAAATCTAGGTAAGGGTTTCTAAATAAAACATTATGGAAGGGGAAAAAATGTTAACTTGAGTGACAGGAGACGTCAAAAGATCATTTTTCCACTAGCTACACCGTGGAAATAGAAAAGAGCAAGGGTGTCTTGGAGTGAGCAGTAAGAGAATCTGTGTCATCATGAGAGCTGTGCTATAGCAATGACGAGAAGTGGGTGGCCGTCAGAATGTGCCCAGTGCACAGGAAAACCCAGGGTTATATACTTGGGGTTTGTAGACAATTTCTTGAAATGATGCAAAGGTGTCAAAAAGAGCAAAGGAATTTCTTCTATGAAACTAAACCTCCCTCTGAGAGCTGGACTCAGTATTACCAATCTGTTTGATTGGAGAGCTACCATGATGGTGAAAATTTGCTGAGCCACGATCGAAAGAGAAGGGGCCCCCAGAGAGCTAAGACTATGGCGCCCTATTTCCCTTTCCAGGCTCTGCCAATTGTGGAAGACAGAACTGAGAGGCTGGAAACACTGAACAAAGCATTTGTTGGATTCCTGGGATGGGGAAAGAAAAAAGGGAAAAAACAAATCCTTGGGGGTAAAGTTTGGGGCCCCAAAGGGGACAATCTCTGGTAAATACCCCAAATTTTCCCTGGGACTCTCAATGTAGGTTTAGCTATTAAATTTCAGAGTGAGTCTGCTGAATTCCTTAAAAAAATCCTGTCAGAATCTGAATCCATTAAATAGATTACTTTGGGGAAGAATTAATGTCTTTATAATAACAAGTTGCCCTTACTTAGAACATGGAATGCATTTCTGTTTATTCAGATCATCTTTTATGCCTTAGAGTTTTACAAACTTCTCCTTAGAGATTGTACATGTTTATAAGATCTAGATATTTATATTTTGTTGTCATTGTGAATGGTAACTTGGATATAATTAGTTACATAATTGGATAGGATCAACATAAAGAAATAGCATAGTTTATTGCAATTTGATCTTGTATCAGCAACCGTGATAAATTTTCTTATTATGTCCACTTTTCTAAGTAGGTGATCAGCTGTAGATGATGACTTTTTTATCCTTTGTCTCTATTCCTCTTTCTGTCCATGTAATGTTACCAGGACCTCCAGTACTAAGTTAGGCAGGCACTTTGTGATCTTGAAGGGAAGCATCTACACCTTCTCTGTTAAATATAAAATTTGCCCTAAAATTTTTAGTAAATAATCTTTTGCACACTTGTGTAGAATGCCTCATTCCCTGATGATGCCATGTTGAAGAGATACATTACACTAATTATCCTCCTCTTTCCTTTCTCATCTTTCTTAAAGTAGGTTGAGTTACTCATCATTTTCTTATTTCATATTTGTCTTGAGTAATACTTTAGAACAATATAACCAACAGCCTTGAGTAACAAGGAAACTATCAAGGTAATCATTGTGAATAATTTCAATCATGAAATCTTTTTTCTTTATATGTAGGTTGAGTGTTTGTAAAGGTCTCAAAGTTGGATCTTCAGTAGCAAACAGCTGAGGAGTCTTTCTCAAGTCCTACGTGATAATTAGTGAAGAGCATTGTTTTGTGATCCAGCCTCAGACTTTACGTTCTTGCCATTCCCATGAAAGGGCTGGCTGACTTGACTGGAGTGTGTACTCAAAATCACTAAACTCCATTTTTCTCTGACTCATTTTTCCCCTTACAAATTGTCTTTCTTTTTTGTAGAAATTATATCTACCCCCAATCTGTATCATCAATACCTATAGCCTCATCTACATCTATAACTTTATTTTTTAGAGCATTTTTAACATCTTTACTTATTTGGGGGAAGAAAGAAGGAGAAAGAGAATCTCAAGCAGGCTCCACACGGTGAGCACAGAGTCTGATGCCAGGCTTGATCTCACAACCTGGGAGATCATGTCCTGAGCCAAAATCAAGAGTCAGACACTTAACCAACTGAGCCACCCAGGCACCCCCCCATCTATATAACTTGAAAAGAATAAACATGAAATTTATAGTTAGGATTTTAAGGATCGTATGAGATTAAAAACCTTTTATTCATAACTTTGCAAATACAAGTGATAATCGTCTGGGTTTGAAGTTAGCTAAGTTGGCAGTTCTATTAATTATTGCTGCGCTGACTGCACATAAACTACAGGAAGCTGAGGGCCGTATTTGTGTTTGGGCACTCAGGGTGAAAGGTTTGCTGTGCTATATAGGTTGGGAGCTCTCCTACCTGTCTCTCAGGTAAGACAAGAACATAGACATTTATGTTAGAATAAAGCTAACATGTGCAGTCGAGTCAAATGATCAAACTACATAGATGTATCTTACTTGAGTTTCAAAACAGATGAAGGACATTTTATGAAAAAAGGGGTTTGCTTTATTAAAAGTAAGGTAAGAGGGGAATTTCGGTATAATTAAATCGTTCCTACCTCAACTCATATTTCCTACTTACTTTTTACTGATGATTTACATTCCTATATATGCCTTATAGGTACAGACTTTGGAAACCAGACATTTTATTTATAATCTGAATTTACAAGCTTATTTACGGTAAGCTTCTACACTACAACATTGTACAAAGGCTACAAAAACAGAAGTATGAAACTGAATGTAATTGCAAGTCTTGCCTGAAGGATGAATGATTGAAAGGTGTCGAATCTCTTTTCTCCCCTGAAACACACCTCCTCTTGCTTCTGGTTTATTAACAGAGAACAAACATTTCAACAATTTGAGATGAATGCAACTAGTCCAGAGTGAAGAGTACATATGTTCATGATCCCATGAAGCTCTGTTGCAAAGCTTTCTTGGAAACTCAGAAGAGATCACCAAGCTGTTGAAGTGAATGGGGCTGGAGGGCGTGAACACAAACCCAGCTCACTCTTCTGCTTCGCTCTCTGTTATGACACCTAGCGGCCGGTAGCCATAACTGCATCACCTACATTTATAAAACAATGTTCGGTTTGATTGTTTTATATGGAAAAAGTTTACAGGGGGCTGCAAAGTCACAGTTTAATCACCCAAGAACAGAGTAGAAACACAGTTGTCTTGTATCATTGATTTGAAAGCTATATTCCTTAGAGTTCTTGGAGAGAATGTGCATCAGGGGATGGACAGAAATAATCGAATCCTCGAAGCAAGGTCCATTACTACATACTATCCATTGCAGAGCTTAATGAAGGAAATGAGCAATAGTTCCCGATCTGATAAGAGAAAGGAAACAAAAATTCCACTAAAATCAAGCCTCCTCATCTGGAAAGTCAAGAGGAGAGTGTGCTAAAATCTCGTCTCACCTCGTGGTCGTAGGTGAACTGATTTCAGCCTTTCACATTTTCCCATCTTGCATCTCCTTGCTCAAGAACTCAACGCTCTTATCTGTTACAGGAAGATGATCCTGTAACAGATCCTCAGGAATACTCACCTCGTAAACACATTTATACTCCTCATGGGCTTACTAAAGTTCCAGAGAAAATAAAATGGAAGGATTCAAATTTTTAGTTAGGCACCAATTTACTATCCTGTCCCATTCTGCCTGGGTAGATGCTGCAGCTCGAACCTACATGACTTCAACTTCAGAGGACATGAGAGTAATATTAACAGTATCATCTGGCTTATTTTTACTGCCTCATACTTTACTTAGCCAATTTTCTCTTGTCGGACGCTTAGTCAAAAATACTTTGACGACAGCAAATACCAAAGATGCAATGAACATCTTTGTCCATCCACCTTTGTATCCTGTACTCATACTTTGTTTTAAATATTGTGGCGAGGGGCGCCTGGGCGGCTCCGTTGGTTGAGCATCCCATTCTTGATTTTGGCTCAGGTCATGATCTCATGGTTCTTAGGTTCAAGCCCCCCATTGGGCTCTGTGCTGGCAGTGTGGAGCATGCTTGGGATTCCCTCTCTCCCTCTCTCTCTGCCCCTCCCCTGCTCCTGCTCTCTCTCAAAATAAATAAATACACTTAATAAATATTCTAATGAAATATTTAAGACACACGAAAGAGCACAAATCATAACTTACAAATACTTGTGTACCCACCACTCAGCTTGAGAATTCTTTACTGATATAATTGGGCCTCCCCCCACCCCGCATACTTCTCAACCCCTTTCCTATCTCGGTGGTGACCTCCTCGCATCCATGTGTATCATTCCTCTGCATTCCTTTATACTCTAAGGCATATATATATTAGCCACTTAATATTATTTTCTCAGTATAGTTTTAAACTATGTACAGGTATAAGGATAAGTTGACATAGCAAGTATCATGGCACCTTTCAACCTCTCCGTGAAGTAGGGGCCTCATCTGTTTTGTTCACTGACTCAGCCTCACTACCTAGACCAGTGCTTGCCTCACATCTCTTGGCAAAATAAATGTCATGAACACTTGCCGCATGAAGCTACATATCAGGGTAAATAGAAGGAAACGCAGCTAGTGTTGCCAGAAGGAGAGACAGAACGAATTCTGATGAATTGGACGGGTTTCACCATGTTGCCGAGGGCAGACTTGTGTAAGTTCTCTGGGGCTGGAAGTGATAAAAACCTGTTACCAATACCTGGTTGTCCCAGGTGAGTGGGCGTCTAATGTAGGCAACCCTTTTATCTGCCGGGGCCTCTCTGCTTCCTGAAGGCGGGGTGCCCGGGGAGCCTGGGAAACCAACCTGTCTGTACAAGGAGAAGCCGAGGCACTCGAATGCTGTTGCGTTTAATGCAAAGCGATACCGAGAAGAGAACGTAAGATGACTCAGAGTCCAAAACTGCACTGTGCAAACAGACTGGGTGCCCGGCTCCCGGGGAAGTTGGCTGCTCTGCAGAAGGGTCCGCGTGAGGAACCCCGGTCTCCATTCTCGACACACGCTCCGACAAGAAGCCGAAGTGCACCTCAGCCCGAAATTGGTTCAAGTCGGCTCCAAGGTCTCAAACAGATCAGTAGCAGAAACACACTGCCCATCCCAGCACAAGGTCTAGGGAGGAAACCTAACCCCTCAAAGTACTGGGTGAAGAAACGTCACCCCCTCCCCGTGCATTCCCCACACGTGCACACTCACCACACGAAAAACGTGCCACTTTCCCGGAAGCAATTGTTCCAGTTTTTGCGGTCTTAAGTCATAAAGCGTGAGCGGCGGTGGGGTTGGAACTGACTGGCAAGGAGGTCACGGCCTTGGCAGAGTAGACAGCATCCCTGCAGGGCCTGGGCCAGGACGCAGTGATGACGTCAAGTCCTCCTGAGGCAAGAAAGTCTCTCGGGCCCCCTGGTGGGCTGGCTGCACGCATGCAAACATCTTTGAGGTCAACGATGTCGGTGTTACCTGCGGGGCCGCCTCCAGCCGCCCGCGGCGTCTCCGTGCTCCATGGCAACCGAGTGCGGCGGGAAGCCCCCAGGTGCGCAGCAGCCCCTGCGCTCTGAAATCCGCCCTCGTTCGCCGCTGTGTGGCTGCCTGGTGCCAGGCGCGTCCAGGTGAAGGAAAGAAACCTTATCCCAGGGCCGGCACCGAGCGCGACTTCCGGGCTTTTCCTTGTGCACCCGTCCCTGCACCCCCCACCTTCCGTTTGCTTCCTCCATATTGGGCGCTGCAATGCGAAGGCACAGGGCCGCAGACAGCAAGGTAGAACCCTCCCAGCAGGAATTAGCTCTCTGTTCCTCCTTCTGTTCCTCTCTGTCAGGCTGAGAATAGTTTCTAATTTTCGATTTCACAGAGGAAGAGGGAAGAGAGGGAAAAGCTTTCACGTTATATGGGCTTTGGGAGAACTTTCCCTGGGGTCGTACGACCAGAGCAGCTGCTCTTGTCCAAAGTCCTGGCTGTAGCTAAGAAGAATGTCACACACAAGGTAAAAATCTAAAGTTTCTCCTCAGATTCTCCAACAACCCCTTTCTTCTCCTGTCTCCTACCTGTAGGCTTCCCTTTACCCCACATCCAGGTATCAGTGACTTCTGACTGACAATGCCGGTGTCTACACAGTCTTCTCTCCCTTCCTTCCTGTCTCTGCGTATGACAAAGTTGGTATAAGACGGGGTTTAATGAATTCACACCAGTGGATTATAAACTAGCTCTTCACGGGGAGGTTCCCAGTATCGGCAGAGTAACGTCTGGCATGTGGTAGCCACTCAACAAATATCTGCTGAGTACAAGACAGAAAAAGTGTGACATCGCAAGAGATTTGTCCACTCTTCGGGGTATTCACACAGAGGAATGACATAACCGTAACTACCACCAGTTACTTGCAGCTTAGAAGTCACTTTTACACATTCAAAGGACAGTATCTGTGCATTTCCAACAGCTCTGTGGTCTAGTTGATGTGTCGTTGTACAGAAGAAACCTTACAAATGACACCATTTGGGAAACTTTTCCCTGGCTTACACATGAGCCTAATCCAATCGTCTTCTCTTATAAACAAGCCTTTATGCTCTTTCTTCACATTCCCACCGAGATTCTTCATGAAGGGACAGAAAAAGTAGGCTTTTCTTTTTCTCTTCTTTTTTCTTTTCTTTTCTTTTCTTTTCCTTTCCTTTTCTTTTCTTTTCTTCTTTTCTTTTCTTTTCTCTTCTTTTCTTTTCCTTTCTTTGCTTTTCTTTCTTTCTTTCTTTCTTTCTTTCTTGCTTGCTTGCTTGCTTTCTTTCTTGCTTTCTTTCTCAATAGACTGTTCTGGAATGTTTGAGGAAAATCTGGGGCCTTACACAGCCACTCCCTGTCTGGGAAGTCTCAGGCCAGCCTCTTGCAATTTCTTTCCTCCTATTTTTCTGCTTCGTGTGTCTCTCCTGAGCATGATGTCCTGTTTCCTGAGGCAGGAACCTGTCTGTGGGCAAGGTTGGAGAGTTGACGGCACTCTGGAGCCAGCTTTGCGGCAGCTGGTGACACAGCGGGCCTGACCTCAGCTATTACTAATTGTTGAAACTTGTGTATGAAGGAACATGTTAGTAACAGCACTCACCTCCGTCAGGCCACTCTCAGGCCTGGGCAGAGAAGACAGGCAGTGACTCACATCATGGCGGGAGAGAGCCCAGACACCTCTGGGATACAGGAAAATGACGTGAAAGGAGGAATTAGGAGAGGAAGCCCCCTCCCCAACCCTTCCAGCTCCCCACCATCCGCACCCTCCTCCCCTCCCTGGTCTGCCCTATAGCCTACTGCCTTGAAGCCAGCTCCCCACCTCCCACCTCATCCTGTAGCTCCAGCCACATGGGAAATGTGCCCTTCTCTGCATGTAATCTGCTTCTTGCTCCTCTGTGCTTCTGCATGTCATTCCATCTGTCTCTAATGCTGTTCCTCAAGTCTGTACCGGTTTGGTCTCTCTCTTGCTTCAAAGCCCAATTCAAATGTTTTCTGATCTTTGCAACTTCCTCCTGTTCCACTCGGTGACCAGGGAGCCCTTTGTGCAAAGTCACGCTCTGAAAGGCACTTCTTATGCTGTGTGACAGTCTCTCTTGTGTATCTCACTTTCTGGTAGATTTGGACTCTAGTACATTTTCCCTACTTGAGGGCAAGGGCTCTACCTGGTTGGGTTTTGATCCCCTTTACCTACTGAGGGGCTGGCACGTAACAGACATTCACCTAATGTTCATGGTCCAATTGTGGAATGAAACAGACATACTGTACAAAGGACACATGGTGCTGGTCCAGTAGCAGATGTGTGCAGATGATTTGAGTCCAAAGTCTGTAATTCTCAAGGCTTTGCTAGCCTCGGGTCCCTGGCCCTGGAAATCTGTTCCACTAGCAGAGGGGCAGATTTCCTCAACACTCATGCCTATGCCACGCCAAGGATGAGTAAACTATCTACTTAGCGCTCAGCTTTACAGTCAATGAAATGGAGGGTTCAAAAGAGGTAGAAGATACCATCTCTACTCCTGTAGACCAGGAAGCCTAGTCTGAAAGGCAGTGTGACTGAAGTGAGAATGTGTAAACCAAGATCAACCCATCTGCGGTTGCTTGGAGGAATCATTGAATGGTTTTAAATAAAGAAATTTCTGCTTCTAATTTCCCTGGATCTTTCTATATAAAGTTACTCATGTTAGGAACCTCTCGATTGAAAATAAGTGCTTGGAGTTAAAAGCACCTGCTCTTGAATTGCAGATGGAGGTGTTGATTCACCGGGCAAGGGGGCATCACAGGACAGACACTCGGGTTCGGGCAGTGTGGGAAGGAGGAGACAGAGTCAGGGAATGGGTAGAGATTCTTGGAGTTGTTCAGGCAGGAGGGCAACGAGGTGAGGCTAGGCTGCCATGACCAGAATAGAAATGGAAGGGGTGGCCAGCATTGCTGTTTCCAACCTCTCCTGAGACTGCGTATGGCTCTTGAGAGAGAAGTCTGAAATTGTGCCAGGAAAAGAGAGAGTGTCCAGAGAAATGGGATCCCAAATCAAGAAGGGATTTTCTATCATTGAGGCCACCACTGTGTTTGTTTGAAAGTATAATGTGTCCAGCTTGTGTTTAGACTCCCCAGGCAAGATTCAGTTTGTTGAAGGCAAAACTGTGTCCATGTATTACCTGTGTTTCATGGCGTTGGTGATTATCTCAAGGCATCCAAAGGAGCCCAGAGCCCCCGTATCTCCCAGAGTTATTGAATCTGGTCTTACGAGGCCTGCACCTGGTATTTGTATTTTTGATAAATTTTTTAAAAATGTCCTTATTCAAATTTGAGAGAGAGAGAGACAAAGCATGAGTTCAGGAGAGGCAGAGAGAGAGGGAGACACAGAATCCAAAGCAGACCCCAGGCTCTGAGCTGTCAGCACAGAGCCCTATGTGGGACTTGAACCCACGAGCAGTGAGATCATGACCTGAGCCAAAGTCGGACACTCAACCGGCTGAGCCACCCAGGAACCCAGATGGGTTGTATTTCTAAATAAGAATTTATATCTACAAATTTTGTTATTGGGCTTTTTATTTTTTTTTATTTAATTAATTTATTTATTTTTATTTCTAGGAGAGAGAAAGAGAGACAGCGTGAGAAGGGGAGGGTCAGAGAGAGAGGGAGTCACAGACTGAAACAGGCTCCAGGCTCTGAGCTGGCAGTCAGCACAGAGCCCGACGCGGGGCTCGAAGCCACGAACCACAAGATCATGATCTAAGCGCAAGTCGAACGCTTAACCGACTAAGCCACCCAGGCGCCCCATTGGGCTTTTTTTTAATAGTCATAATGTTTGTTGTAGAAAACGTAAGCTATCCATATCAAAATACATATCAATACAATATGCCAAAATTACTTATAAATTCACAACCCAAAATAACTACCAGGAACATTTTATTGGTTCTTTCAGTGTTGTCTTAATGTTTGTATGTGTGTGTTTTACTATTATTTTTTTTTTTTTGTATAAGCATTTTTTGGTCTTCAAATAAGCATCTTGGAATGCTGACTCTCTTGCCTAGGGTTGAGACGTTATGAGGCAGAAACAAACTCCCCAGGAAAACTGTCCTTCCCCTCTAGAAGTAGACCCCCAGACTTCTCCTTGTCTTCTTGGTCCTGGAGAAAATTTGACCCCTAGGCTGCTTTCAGCCCCTCAGTCTCAGCTCCCAGTCCCTAATCTGGGGGGTTATTAAGGGAGCGAGCAGGCTTGATGGACACATGCTATGAACTCAAGGTTCTTAGAATTGATTCCCCGTAGAGATGTGAAGTCTCTCCAGATGGCCTTTGACCCTCCTGTGAGGAGATGAATTCTCTGTGACTGTGGACACTCTCCAGCACTCTCCTCTGGAGTCATAAGGGTGCCTCTAAACGGAAGACTCAAGAGTTGAAAGGCCCTTGTGTGTGGCATCTGAGTCCAATCTCCCATCTAGTATAGGAACCGCCTCCCTAGCATTCCTGCCAGGTAACCCCCACCCTCGTCCAAGACATTACTAGGAATAAAGAAATGAGGGCTGTTTGTGTCACTGTGGGACACCTCAAAGGCCAGACAATTCTGGCTTTAGTTTCAGCTAAAATCTGATTTGAAATGAGGTGAAATGATGGGAAATTTATTGACTTTGTTGTGCTATTTCTGCCCTCAGCCATCCTTAGATTTTAGGCTGTTCTGAAAGACACTAGCTTGTTAAGAATGGGGAGGAGCCACGATCCTCCAGAAATAATATAGAAACTCATGTGAGTATGTGCAGATGTACTCCTTAATTTGGGAGGGGGAACTGGGGCCAGGGCTGTTAAGAGATTCTGTAAACCGAGGGGTCCCCCATCGTTCCTGAGGGGCTCCGTTAAGTTGAGGACATCACACTTAAAAGGAACACACACCGGATCTCCTTCAGATCCTGCTCGAAGAGAGGGACACTGCCATCCTGCCTGTCAGCTTGTTGGGGGGGAGGGGCGAGGCAGGGCTTTGTGTTTAGCCGAGAATAAGCTCCCTTCTCCCAAGCAGTGCCCGGCAAACATGCAGTCTGTCTCCAGGCCAGCCACGTGGAAACATGATGCCATCCGGGGCCTTGTTTTCAGATATTGCTCTCATTTCTCAGTGTCAGCCTGTCTGTGCCTTGACTTCTCCAAGTCAGCACCGCCCAACTGTGGAAGAGGCATGAGGGATAATCGTTGTGTTTATGGAGCCAGAGAGCGTCACGAGGCTTTTCAGACAAAGGGGCGCAGGGGCTCACGCATTCCTAACTCATCATCTGCACACCCATTCAGGAAAAGGAAATGACTGGGGCCACCTCACTCCTAGCGTGTCTCCACTCGTCCTTGAGGCAACTGCCTCAAACACACATACACAAAGGGACACTTTTCTCTCTTGTTTTCACTAGTAAGCCCTTATCTGGGGATTACAAAGTCTCTGTGTTGAGTTGCTTAAAAATATTTCGGTCTAATCTACCTGGGCAGTGAAAAGGTACCTGAAGTGTCCTAGTCAGGCATTGATTAACCCAACTAAATGGGTTAGTTAACATTTGAAAAACCCTAATTGAGGGATCAACCCTTCTGAGGGGGTTACTTAGCACTTCAAATAGGATCATTGAAGTCTACACCACAAAGGGTGTGTTAATTAGCATAGGGAACGCTGGGTGTAAAATGCTCACTCGAGGAATGGGTGGTATTCAAGTCACGCCAATTGGTACAGCAGGACTCAAATAAAATAAAAGATGACCTAAAGCCTTCACATATAAATATACTCAAGTTTTTCTTGTCTTCTGTCCTTCAAGAGTTTGTCATAGCTGTGGAGTTAAATCCAAAATATTTCACTTAGCAATTCTGCATTGCTTGGCTGTATTAGCCTCTTTATACGCACTCTCTTCGCACATGCTGGTTTTGCATCAAGATGCGCAGTCTCACCTTCCCGGCTCACACAGATCAGACTATTTACCCCTTTTAAGACCTTCTCTCTCATATGCTGTTTTCTCGGCCAGAAACACTCAGCTAGATAGAGCTCTGCTACTTGCTGTATACCTTGCTTAAGGCACTGACCAGTTAGTTCTAAGCCTTCATTTCCTCATCTATGAAATGAGAAGACAAAAAAATCATTCTCTACTATATTACTAAAGACTAATGAGATTATGTTTATAAAGGGTTTAGCTCAGTGCCTGGCACATGGAAAATGGGATCACTGTTTCCATTATTAGTCACCTAGATAGCTCCAACTTGATCACCAAAACTTATCTGAAGTGTCTTCTTTTCTAGAGGGTTTCTCTAGTCACACTCCCACACCCAAACCCAGATAACGTGTTCCTGCTCTAGGTTCTCACAAAGTCTAGCCAACCTATATGGACGTGTATACCACACTCTACAATGAATTTTCTTTTTGTGTGTTTATCGCCTTTCAGAAACCATTAGCTTCTTGAGGGCAGGAGCTTTACCTTAAAAAAAAAAAAAAAAAAGAAAGCTCCCCAGTGCCTAGTATGTGATAGATACTCAGTAAATATTGAATAAGTTAATGAACAAATGCTTGAACTAGTTAGAGATGTGTGGCTCCTTAAAGAGATACTTGGGAAAAGGCTTTCAGAATTACCATCCAGTGGTGGAATGGTCACTTGAAAAAGAAATAAAGGAAGTTGATTTGGAAATTACAGATAGAATTCCATGAAATATATGGAGCTACTTCTGTGACTGTCCAAATACTGGTATGAGCTGCCTCAGTGCTATTTCTGTCCCCAAACTTATTTCAAGGGGAAACCAGAAAGATAGTAGATTGGATTTACCCCTGGCATAAGAGATTGGTCTATAAAATGCTGTTTAACATTTTGTGGCATTCTGTGAGAGTTCCATAGGAGAAAAAGAGTTTTGTGAGACATTCTGAAGTAAATATTTGTGCTTTATTGTATACTGATGGTCTATCTTAATAAACTTAACTCTTCTCTTAAGTGTACTTTTTAGTTTTCAAATGATCTATTTATCTTTGTGATCAATTTCATTAGTTGTATATACCTATACTATATGTAGCTAATATCAAAGATAGTTTTACTGATAATATACTCCGTGAGACTTTTGCTGGGTGTTGGAAAATGGAGTCAGAGTTGTCAATTATTTGTATCAAATTGTTGAATTTTAGGTCCACTTACTGAAAGCACAGGGATGGCTGAGGAGGCCATTTTGACTTTAAAACCAGAATGATTTTATGTTATTTTTATTTTTATTAAATTTAAAAAAATGTTTTATTTATTTAATATGAGGGAGATAGAGAGGGAGAGCATGAGGGGTGGAGAGAGAGAAGCCCAAACAGGCTCAGTTCTTTCAGCGCAGAGACTGACAGGAACTTGATCTCACAAACTGAGAGACCATGACCCAAGCTGCGACCAAGAGCCGGATGTTCAACCAACTGAGCCACCCAGGTGCCCCCAAACCAGAATGATTTTAAACCAACATGGTTTTAAAATTTTAAAAATCAGGTAAATCTTGAGTTTACCCAAACCTCTAACTTCATAGTGTCAGTGGGTGCTTAAAAATTTTTGAAAACCTCTAGAGAAGAGTCAAACCCAGAATAAATCCAAGAACCAAGCTACTTTGTCCAATTTATGGCAGGTGACTAAGCATTGGATGGGGAATATTTCAAGTTATAACTGGTGTACAAACTTCATGTAACCAGGAAGTTCCCATGTTACCTCTGGGTCAGGTCTCTTTAATCACTGAGAAACACAGGAGGGGGCTTTCCATTAAGCAGATATTGTGTGACTAGGTAAAATAAAAATAGAACTAATCTACTCATCAAGAATAATCTTTTCAATTTTATTAGTCAGTAGCACTGGATTAAACATTTAGCAATTTTTTTTTCCTGAAACTTCTTTGGAAAAACACAAAGACCAGGAAGGAAACTTAGGAAAGAACCAGATCACTCCATGTATTTGTATCTTATGAGCATTTTTTTTTTCTTTATTACTTTTTGGATTTTTCTCTGCATCAACTGGGCGAGCAGCTAGGATAGGTTGAAATCCATGCCTTAAGACTCAGTTGTCTCTTTTCAACACCAAGTAGAATAAAGACCAAGATAAGCAGCTAAAATCTGATACTTCCAGTAAAATAGGTTTGATCAGATTTGGGAATTATCCAGTTTGGCTCCCTGTCTTGGTCAAATAAACATAACATTAGTTACATCTTGACTCCACCTGTGGCCATGTAGACTGGGTTTATTGACATTCATCTCTAAGAATTTTCCTTGGCTTTCACAAAGTATAAGTATGCTATTGTTCTTCATGATGAATGTGACAACTGGTCACACCTTGTGGATCACATGAGGAAAATGAAAGTTCCTGGCAAAGCCTATGAACGAATAAGAAGCTTCATAGCCACTGACCAAAACAAGCCATTATGTGTTTCTGCAGGTATTTCATTAGTTGAAAATATGCACCATATGGTGCTTAGGATAGGCTCACAATAAACTGCCATATTTCCTTTTTTTTTTTTTAGTTAGTTAATTAATTAGTTAATTTTTAGAACAAGCACAAGCAGGGAGGGGCAGAGAAAGAAGGAGGGAAAGAGAGGACCCCAAGCAGGTTCCATGCTATCAGTGTGGAACCCCGGCTTGGGGCTCAAACTCGCAAACTGTGAGATCATGACCTGAGCCAAAACCAAGGGTCTGAGGCTTAACCAACTGAGCTGCCCAGGTGCCCTTCTGCTGAATTTCTTAAAAGATTTCATGTTGTATAAAATTGATAAGGTAACATTCGGAATCTCATTAAACTGACTTTTAATGAGATGACTTTTTTTTCCTAGTATGACATGTCAAGACTAGGGTAAAATGACATCCAGCATTTCAACAGCTAGACAGTGCAATTAATCTTATAAGGTTGCCTCACTCACGCCTATATATCATTATGATTTTTAATGGAATAATTTTAAGGAATACTAAGAGAATATTAAGCTCACAATTTTTTTTAAAGTTTATTTTTGAGGGAAAGAGAGTGGGGGAGGGGCTGAGAGAGGGGCACAGAGGATCCGAAGTAGGCTCCATGCTGACATAGAGCCAGACATGGAACTCGAACCCATGAATCAAGACATCATGACCTGAGCCCAAGTCAAATGTGTAACCGACTGAGCAACTCAGGCACCCCAAGCTCACAGTATTTTTAACCAGAGGAATAGCATGGACTTAAAAAATAAAACAAAACAACATGATCATATTGTATTTTTATGTATTGTGTATTTGTATTTTTGTAGACATATTTGTGTGTTTGGCATTGGATAGACTCAGATTTTATTTCGTATTTAGAAGACTCCTTGTTTATAAAGAGGGAGGAGGAAGAGAATCCCAATAGTCAAAATCTGGCTGAAGGTTTATCTCAAAATCCTATAATTCTATATAAGAAACAATGTCATGCCTTTGAATTTGTAACAACTTTGCTGGAGGTAATGCTCAAGAAGCTAGAATTTTCTTAGATTAAGCAACCCCGAGAAGTCTAAAATATTCGTAGCTTGTGAGAAAGTCATATATCTGAATTCCTCACCACTTCTCCTAAATGCTGAAATTAAAATAGCCTTGAGTTTTAAGAAGATATTCTACATAATATAACATGTTGGCAGCAATACATCAGCAGAAACATCTCCAAAATGAATCAGCTGCATTTGGCCACCATCTTCTTTTTTTTTTTTTTTATGTTTTATTTATTTCTAGGAGAGAGAGAGAGAGAGAGACAGCGTGAGCAGGGGAGGGTCAGAGAGAGAGGGAGTCACAGACTGAAACAGGCTCCAGGCTCTGAGCTGGCAGTCAGCACAGAGCCCGATGCGGGGCTCGAACCCACGAACCGTGAGATCACGACCTGAGCTGAAGTTGGACGCTTAACCGACTAAGCCACCCAAGCGCCCCATTGGCCACCATCTTCTATCGGGCATGCATTTAATGTTCTGCCCATTCAGGACACTAGAATAGTGATCATACATACCATCGAGGTCTTCCCGATTTATTTACTGTTTCTCAAAAATATCTTAACTTGAATACTAAATAAGGAACCTCACTCACGTGCCAAGAAACACTTCACCCTGTGGTGGCCCTTTCTGTTCTACTTCCAATATCCCTTATGGCAGTAGTAGTACTCTTTTTACTTTTAATTTGTTTCTTAAATATGTTTATCTATATTGATGGACTGTCGTAAAATAAAAAGGGAAACCTCAACAATTTCTTTTGGTGGAATAAATTTTTCCCTTAAACTGGAAACATTTGTCAAGCTGAGGAACATGTAAGTCCAAATATCTCTCTGTAATTGTAGGAAATCGTGATGGTCTCCTAAGCTACCTATGTAGTTAATATGCTTTAAATAGGGCTGGGAAAGAGGAAGTTGGAATAGGGAATCTTGGAGAATGGCATGCCAACCTCCACTGATTCTGGGAACTGGGCATGCCCAAATAAGCTACTGTTCTGTATGGGATGCAATACACATGAAGTTACCTATAGAACGGCAATATTCAGTACATTCTATGGTATTTTTGGCCCCAAGTATCTAAATTATCTTTTAGTCCTGCTGGGTAAAAAAGCAAAAGGAATACAGAGAAAAATGATTACAGGTTCAAGGCTACCAAATGGTGGTTGGGGGCAAGGTTTCAAAGTGTGTATGTGTGTGTGTGTGTGTGTGTGTGTGTGTGAGAGAGAGAGAGAGAGAGAGAGAAGAGATTGTGTGTGTGTGTGTGTGTAGTCAGATTTTAAATAACTCTTTCTTACAGTGGTGTTCACAGTGATTAAGAGCAAGATAATTTTGGGGGCACCTGGGTGGCTCAGCCTCCAACTTCAGCTCAGGTCATGATCTCACAGTTAGTGGGTTTGAGCCCCTCGTTGAGTTCTGTGCTGACACCTCAGAGACCGGAGCCTGCTTCAGATTTTGTGTCTCCTTCTCTCTCTGCCCTTCCCTGCTAGCACTCTGTCTTTCTCTCTCTCTGTCTCTCTCAAAAATAAACATTAAAAAGTTTTTAAAAATTAAAAAAGAGCAAAGTAATGGTTTTCATTTTAATAAAAAAATTGGGGATATTTACTTTCTAAAATACCAAGTTCTGAAGATGGTAAAGAACATGTAGGAAGGACCAGATGGATGTTTTCAATAGGAAAGATCTGTCCAATGGCAAAGGAAGTTGACTTTCCTTCAGGGATGTAGGGATGTGAAGGGAAAAGTGAGAGCCAATGAGTAGATATCATCATAATGGAGAATATTTTAGCTCAAAATGTGGGAAAACTTTCTACCAAGTCAGGCTGCCTGACTGAACTCAATTGAACTAAATGGTTACTTTTTAAGGACACTGCGAAGAGAATTTATGCATCAGGTGGGATGACATCTAAGGTTTCTTCCAACCATGATGGTGGAGGTTTCTATTACTCTAAATCTAAATAATACTTGGCGCTCTGCTGAATTTCCCTCTGAACTAATTTGCTTCAGAACCGAGGCCAGAGATCAGTTACATGGCTACTGTGAAAGTGGCTTCCTAGGAGACTTACTTTTTCTTCTACATATCCTAAAGCTTTGAGTGCACAGTCAGGTGACTAGTGTACTTCAAACTGGATGTGTGACGTAATGAAAAGGTTCTCTGAATGACTCAAGGGAGACAAAATATATTTTTGGCCCAGGAATGTCAATAACATTCATTACATTCGAATGAGTTTTCAAAAGGGAAAAATAACAATGAGAAAGAGGTATGTGTAAACTCAAAATCTTATATTGTTTCTTTCACCAATAGAACTCCGGCAAGTGGCAGATGATCACGGGTGATAAGAAGAACTGAAGTTTAACAATCACTAAAATTCTTGAGGTGTCTATTATTTCGTAGTTTTAGTTCATTCTTTCTTCATAAAAGTTTTATGAAATGGTTACAATGATTAGCATGGTTTCTTAAGCACAGAGGTATTAATTACTACCCAAAGATGAACAATCAGTAAATGGTGTAGCCAGAACTCAAAGCCACATCTGTCTACTTCTCTTCCCAAAGCCTTATCCACTACGCTCAGAGGAAACTGGAGCCTTCCAAATATTTTGGATGGCCGCTACCCACGCAGCACTGAATCAGGCTCTCTGCTGAGGATCTTTGACTAAGAACTTGAAAAAAGCACCAGTCCTGGGTCACACAATCTCTTAATTATTTAGAACTTTGGAAGCAGTAGGATATCACCTATGTATAAACAATAATGCCTAAGGAGGAGATGAAAAAATGAGGAATTTGTGATTATTTGAATTGTGTAAGAAACATTTGAAGGAGTAGACCAATATTTCACATAGACAAAGGTATACTTTTCAGTCGAGTTTAGTAATGCAATGTTCTTTATTTTTTCTGGAAACAAAATAAGAGACAATTTCGAGAGGAATGGTCCAGGTTCAATATGAAGAATAAATTCCTGGAAGAGAAAATGACAAAGCTTATGCCAAGGAAAGTTGTGACTTAAAAAAAATTAGTCACGTCTGTGGATTAAGTTGTATTTTTACTACAGGCATGACTATATGACACTCAAAACCATTCAGTAGGGAAAAAAGTTAGCTAAATTGTTTACTAGCATGTAGTTTTAAAATGGAAAAGAAACCTTTTTTTTTTTTTTGCTTTTGAACCATTTGAAGAGAAAACGAGGATCTACCTCACTTTTTCCAAATGTCTGTGCAGTGACATCAATGGCACTTTGCAAAGCAATGTGTATTCACATTTTAGGTTTTTTCACTTCTGTTGGCTAACTTCTCACTTGGAAGATGAAGTAGAGGTCATCTGAGTTGAGTCTCCTGCTGCCTTTTGCTGCTTTTGGCTTAAGGATCCTGCTTCTCAGACTAAAAAGTACAGTTCTCTCCGGTCCATGTGCTAAGCTTATGTGAGTAAGGATCAGCAATGAGCCTGGCTCTGCCAGCAACACAGATAAATCAACATTTAAAGCCTTGGGAAGCCATTAAATATGTGATGCTCCCTTGTTGATTAAATGATTCTTTCATTCCAGGATGGACAAAATACTAAGAAGTACTACTTCCTGACATGAAATTTGGGTGTCACCCATTCCCTTGGATAAGCTGACAAATCTACTCCCCCGGAAGCTTGTGGAACTTTGTGGAGAACCAAGAAAGCCAGATCGACAAGAGATATCCAGCTTGTGGTAGTGGGTCCAGGGACTTTTCCCGATGTGCTCTCTGAGTCAAGTCTTTGTTTCCTCTCTTGTAAAACGGGGTCCCTGAAACTATACATATGAAAACACTTGCTTACCCACAAAGTACAATAGACCTGCTATGTTGGGTATTGGTATAGTTATTGGATTTCCCATTAATGCAGCATCACTTTACAAATTCTGATCAACTTGGAAAATTGCCTTCTAAATTAATAATCAATAATCCACAATTATGGAGCCTTTACTATATGCCAGGTACTGGGCTAAGCTCATGAAAATAGAAGATCTTATTTAATACTCACCTCATAACCAAGGTAGTATTATTATCTCTCATGATAAATTTATTTATTATTATTATTATTCCTATTTAAAGATTTTACTTTCAAGTAATCTCCACGCTCAACATGGGGCTCAAACTCACAACCCTAAGATCAAAAGTCACACATTCTACTGACTGAGCCAACCAGGTGCCCCTATTTATATTTATTAATTTGTAAGTAAGAAAGCTGAGGTTTAGGGAAAGTGAGTAACTTGCTCCATGTTATAAAGCTTGGAAGAGCTGATGAGCATCTGGCCCACATTGGTCTACTTCATTGCCTGAGGATCCTACCATTGCTTTAACTTTATCTTCTGCATTTCCAAACCGGAAGGATTTTAGTACTAATGAGATGGGAATGGGTCTTAGTGAATGTCCTCAATGGCTTCCTATCACGTTCAGCCACTGCTCTGTGCAGCCAAGTTCCTGCTCTGCGTACCAGGTGGTGGCCTGATGCTATTCATCTAAGATGTGTTTGGTATAGTTGATGCCATTGGTGCCCTACTAGATCCTCTTTACCAGCCAGGGTACCCATCCTATAGCTGCTAACAACTCAGAGCTGTCCCGGTTTTGGGGAATCCCCCACTTACCCTGCCCCAGACAACCTGGGACCCCTGTTTAGCCTACCTACCCACCCTAGCAGATCATGGCAGATGACAGACGGGCATAGGCCAGCCCCTTCACCGCAAGGTGGGACCTAACTCAGGTGAATTTGTGCTCCAGGGCGTCCTAGTGGGAGCCATGATTCTTGCTTAGCCTTTCCCCTCCTAGAGCTACTCTTTTCCTTTACCCCCTTCCCTGAGAGCACAAAACAAAAAAAAAAATCACTGGAAGAGAAATCTTCATTTTAGGCTTTGCGTTTAAGAAACTTGAGCTTGGGGCACCTGGGTGGCTTAGTTGGTTGAGCATCCACCTTCAGCTCAGGTCATGATCTTGCGGTTCATGGGATCGAGCCCCACATCATGCTTATTGCTGTCAGTGCAGAGCCCGCTTTGGATCCTCTGTCCCCCTCTCTCTGGCCCCCCCCCTCAAAAATAAGTAAACATTTTTTAAAAAGGAACCTGAGCAAAGACAGTTGGGAATTATTGTTTTTCTATACTACAGTACTTACTTACCTCTTATTCAAAGAATTCCATGCCTTTGAAGCCTTCATTTAAATACATTTTCTCCCTCAGCTATTTATGTTAATTTTTTTGTTTGGAAGTAATCCTGGTTTCTTCCTTTTCTTGTGGGGGCTAGATTATTTTAGAGTGCAGGTGTGGTGTCATAATTACTTATAATCTAAGAGTCTGGGAAGAGATTCTTCCTAACTACTAACTATTGACAAACTACTGACACAGAAAAAGGCTTAATACCATCTATTTGGTCCCTGATCCTAGTCAGACATTTACAAAAATGTTGCGACCTCAGAGGACGAAGGTATCATACAGTACCTATTTGGTGTACTGTAATCACTAAAACTCATTACCTGGGGTTGCCGGGCGTCTGAAGGGTAATTGTCTTTTTCCCTCTCACAGTGCCTGAAATGCATCTTTTTTCTTCCCCCAGGGAAAGCACCTTCTCATGGTTTTCTCTTTGCCTGAGGCTGCCGGCTGGTTCCTCAGCTGGGCTCCAGAGCACACTGTGATGATAATTGCACTGAGGCACTATGACGGTGCTGTAATGTGTTACCCCGAAGCAACAACAAGGCACTTCTTTGAGCTAAAGAAATAAAAATACACTTTGCAAAGGGACTGATCTCACAATTCGAAAGAGAAGTTTCCGAAAATCGGCGCAATGTTATTGGTTATGGAGGGCAAGTCTCTGTTTGGGGGAAACTGCCAAAAGAATTAGACCTTTAGTTTCTACCAGTTAATCATTTTTAAGTCTAGGCAGGTAAACAAGTTCCACCACAAAGAGATAAGAAGGCTGGAGAGCATCACAGGAACATTTACAAGTTCAAAGTCTAGAGATGAGCCTATGTAGCCAATGTGATCAATTTCAAGGTTTCCATTGTCCCCACAGTGAGAGCTGAGGCTTGAAGGCAAAGGGAAGACAACCGTGATTTCAGGACTCATCCTGGATTCTACTCAGCTCTTACTAAGCTGTTAGGCCTTCTGACACTTAAGATAGAGCTCTTTGTCTTCTACAAATTTCTCCTTGGCGTTTTCCTCATTACTTACAATCTTTGTTTACTTAATCTCTTTGGTTGAGAAATCCTTTATTTATTCCCCCAATTTTCATCATCTGCCTTTCCTGGTTCTCTTCATTTCAGACCTTTTCTTGTTCCATAGCTCGTTCCTCCAGGTGAGAAACAAAGCAGCTGTTAAAGTAGCTGCACAATTGCTTAGACTCCCCTTATTCAAGAGCATAATCCAGGAACCCATCCACGTGTTTCCAAATATTGTTAGTCAGCCCTCCAGGTTTCTTGCTCTTTCTTCTCAGACCATTCTCCTTCCAGACGCTGCCTTTCCGGATGGCTCAGCAAAGGTCTTAGGCAAAAATTAGTTCATAGAAGGACTTCTTGCACCTGGAAACGATACCTCTAAGCTTTCTTTCAAAATGTATGCATGAGGGGAGCCTGGGTGGCTCAGTCGGTTGGACAGCCAACTTCGGCTCAGGTTATGATCTCGTGGTTTGTGGGTTCGAGCCTCGCATCGGGCTCTGTGCTGACAGCTCAGAGCCTGGAGCCTGCTTTGGATTCTGTGTCTCCCCCTCTCTCTGCTACTCCCCCATTCATGTTTCATGCTCTCTCTCTCTCTCTTTCTCTGTCTGTCTCTCTCTCGGAAATAAATAAACATTAAAAAAAAAAAAGTATGCATGAAATGCCCCCTTTTCCAGGAAGTAATTTTCTGCTAACGTCACTTCACCTAGTAATATTCCTTTTCCTCCAGGCCAAATATACTCACTCATGGTGTACAATGCAAATATCTTTCAATGTATAAAACACACCCATTCATAGACATCTGCAAATGACCAAATGGATTCTATAAGTAGAAACCAATTGAAAATTTATTAAATGATATTTGAGCTATTCATAATCAGTGTGAATTGAGCTGAGCAGAAGAAAAATAAAATTTTAAATGGTAATTAATTGTTCTGTTTTTTCTGCCTTGTGAAGCCATCAAACAGAAGGTCTCAAAAGTCCACACATCTAGTTTGTCTCTGACTGGAAGAGTTCATTTTCATTAAGCTACATATTCAATGACACTGTCACTCTTTTTTTCCTGATTTTTGATTGTGGAAAACAGTGATTGGTTGGACGTGGTGCTGTCCTCTGACCAGGAAGGAAGGTGAAACTAACACTTCCTTGGTCTTTCCTGTCCTGCTTTCCATCCTCTTTCCCATCACTCCCCTCTCCCAAGAACCAGCTCTAATTCTTGCCCGGTGGTTTAAATCTCCTTTTTTGACAGTTACAAAAAGTAAGCTGTCAGTAATAATGATATCAAAAATACATTGTTTCTGATTATAAAATTAATAACTTCATTTTAACAGGGTGGTTTCTTTTGAAAATACAAAACAAAAAACAAGATGGAAAATATAAGCTCGTTTGTAACTCTTCCTTTCAGAGATATTGGCATTTTGGTGTCTTTGTTTTTTTAAAAAAATGAAATAGTTGAGATCATTCTATGTATCAGTTCTCTGATAGGCTATTTTTTACTTAACACTATTTTGTAATCATTTCTTATGTCATTAAAATTATTATTAAAGTGTGATTTTGAAGGATTTATCATATTGCATCCTATGGCTTCTTCATCATTTATTCTATTATTCCTGTGCCACTAGCATCCAGTCCCTTTGTGACTTTGCAAATGGTAAATAATGTAACAACCACCCCCCACATCTCTAGAGTGTCTTTGTAGGGGATTTTTGAAGACCCCAGAAATCACTCTTTAACACCAAATTGCAGCAATTGGTTGCAGGATGCAGTTACAATTTTGAAAAGAAAAGGGGTTCTTATTTCATTTGCTTCCTAAAAAGGTTAACTATCTTCGAGTGTGGCCAAAGTCAGAGGTAGATGAAGCAAATGCCATTGACTCACTCCACATGCTCGGGTGATCATTTAGGTAACAGGTGAAGGTGAGGTGAACGTTGACCAATTTTTAACTAGTAAACCGAGATCATAGGCTTCCAGGCTTCTACTTTTTATCCATCATTCCAGAAGGGAAGTAAAGCTTCGTGCTTCATTGTGTGTCAATGCCCAGGTGCCCAGTGTCTACTTCAGACATACACTGTATGGTCTCTCAATGCTTGTTCATTGGAGAAACCTAAAGCCAAAGAGAAATGTGTCCTAAGGTAGAGGTGACATCTCCTCTCCCAGCTTCCGTTGGTCCATTTGTATTGCAGATGGCCGGGGGGTTTTGCCAATTTCTTCCCCATAGATACATCCACAGAAGGACCCTCACTCCCTCTAGTGGAGAACGCGCCAGACAAACAGGCTAATTCTGCCCCACAAGGTCCAGAAGCCAAGAACTGGTGTCCTTAAATGCCCTCCTGAAACAATGGAAGCTGTGTTTCTGAAGGAGACTCTTCCTACTCCATAGAAGTTTTTGTCTTTAACAGGCCATCTGTGTCTACTGCCGCCACAAGACAAGACATCAGGGGATGTTTTTTCCTTCAGGGCAGTATCCCAGCTTCTTTTTTCTTTTCGTTAATTCAGCCATCTACTGAGTTGCATTTCTTTTTCCGCAGTGTTAGTCCCAATTCACTTTATGCTGTGTCACAGGCAAAAGGCGTTGCTAATATAAACAGAGCCTCGGATAAAGCAGCTTATCTGCTTTAAGTCTGAGAAGACTTATATAAAGTATTGGAAAAAGTCATCAAATCCCTTTTCTGTTGCCTTTTGTAAATGTAAAATTTTAGGGACATTGCGAAAAATAGGAGAGGATATTACAAGAGCTACTGGCAAGACCCTCATTTAGGGCTCTGTCCAAAGTCTCTCTGGTAGTCTTGATTCACAGCTTAGCCGATCACTTCAGATAGCCACACTGCTGTTTCAAGAATGAATCAAGGAGCTTCCATACATGAACTATCTAAATCCTGTATTGATCTTTTCTTGTACTTATAAAGAAGTCTTGCTACAGCCAGACAAGGACAATTTCCTGATTCCTGGCACCCACCTACCTGCTTTCTACCTACCTACTCACCTCCCTCCCTACCTTTTACTTACCTATCTACTTACCTACCTACCTACTTCTTACCCACCTACCTCCCACCTACCTAACTCCTACCTACTTACCTACTTATCTGCCTACCCACCTAAGGCAAACTGCTTAAAAGCTCTGGGTCTAGAATTTCTTGTTGGTAAAATTAGAGGATTGAATTCGATGAGAAATGAGTGGCTCTTCCAGTTATAAGTCAACATGAAAAAACAGTACTTAGCCTCTTTGTGGTGAACAACCTATGGGAAGATTCCTTTTCTCTGCTGCCCATCACCATCCCTGCTTGCTAACCATCTAAGGCAAGTTCCAGCAACAAAGCAGGAAGCACTTCCTTTTTCTAATTTCTGGCTCCAGTGTCCGCCTACATGATCTGCGGTTAGGACCAGGGCCTCTGAGCGTCCCAAGCTGTTCTTGTCGAAGGACAGGCAGCCTTTCGGTCCCTAAAGTGCAGTTGTGGTGGGTGCAGAAAAACGTCCCCATTTCACGGGAATCTCAAGAATGAGACTGCAGCACTCAAATTCTTTGCCTTTTATTTAAACTGAGATCAGAGTGAACACTATAGCTCTGACCTGTGCAAATACAATAATGACTTCAGCCGCGAAACAGTTTTACCTCTTTTATTAGGTTGGGCTTTCAGTCTGTGTTTGAAGAGGAGCTATTTATGGGCTTGCAAACAAAGTGCTGGAGGAAAGGAATTTAAAGGATGTCCTTGAGCAAATTCAGGGGGTTTTATTTCAAGAGGCAAACCGCACATTAACCCTTCGTCTTCCAGCACGCATCCCCTCAAACTGCTCTCCTAGAAGCCCTGGAGAGATGGGGGGCGGGCGCCAGGCAAGGACGCACGGTGTGGCCTTGTGTAAGTCACTTCCTCGGCGTGCTGGCTCCTGCTCTGGAAAATGCAGAGGCTCGCAGCGACCTCCTGATGAACGGGAAAGGAAAAGAAGTTCAAGATGCGGAAGTGTTTTGTGGGTGAGGTAGGGCTGCGCGTAATTTCTACAGCTCATTCGTGACATGGTGCTTTCAGATCTTAGAGCAATTTTGTGGAAAGAATGCATGACCCCCTTTTTAAAAAAAAAAAATAAATTAGCCTACTGCTTGTTTGGTGTGCCCAGGCAGAGTGCAGATTTTCCCATAAACTCGTTTTATTGGGCAAAAGTGCAGTGAGCCAGTGCGGAGTCACCTGAATGCCTGCGGAACGAGCCCTCTGCCTCTTTAGGACGCTGCGGTTTCACCAATTCATTTTGTTTCCAGTCTTATTCTGCTGTTTCACAGCCATCTGACAACTCTGAAGTTCGGATTCGAGAAAGTAAAAATAAATATATAAATCGATCTTTTATCTGATCGCTTGGTTACCTTTTGAAAAGTTTGCCGAGGGAGGCGATGGAACTTCCTGTTAGAACCGGGGCAGTGCTACTGTGCCCAAAATACTTGCACATGATCTTAATAGCTGATACTCCAGAAAAAGGTTTCGTGCTCAAATGATTTAGTTAGCATTTCTCAGAGCGCACAAAGTAATCCCTGTTCTCACTGGAACCTCAGTTGACCCTGCCGCTGCGCCGTCCCATGACTGGTGATGGGGCAATGAGAGCAGCCTTGTGCCCCCTGGCACTTGGACTTGGTTCTAGTAAAGGGGCTGGTCTGTGGCTAGGGAGTATGTGTCTCTGGCAGAGGGATTAGACACCCCCCCTCCCCATGTTGAAGAACGGCTCCATTCAGAGGTGCAGCACCCCATTATGGATGATCCCCTGCAGTCTCCCGGGCCACCTGCTATTCGTTCTGCCGTTGCAAGTCGCACTGGACAAGAGGGCCCTGTCCTGGGCCCGGTGCTTAAAAGCCTGCTCTGGCTCGCTGCCAAAGGGCTCTCTCCAACGGGTTATAAAGCCCTACCCACCTAGAGCCTTTCTGGACCGGCGGTTCTCAGAATGCGGTTCCCCAAACGGCAGCATCACATCACCTGGCAATTTGTTGGAAATGTAAATTCTTGGACTCTAATCAGTACCACTGAATCAGAAACTCAGGGACAGGACCAGCGATCGATCGGTGTTTTTAACACCCCTCCTGGTGGTTCTGAGGCCTGCTCGGATTTGAGAGCTGTTCTCTAAGGTCCCGGGCACCTGAGGTCCAGAGGCTCCCTGCCCAAAGGCTCTGAGTCCCCCTCCAGGCTTTCCATGGGCCTCTGCCTTGGGTCCAAGGACAGAGGTGCCCCCAGTGGCCAAAAGCAGCTCTCAGAGGAAACTTGGGAGACAAGAGCTTAAATGTGGTGGTCTGTGTTGTTGCAATCATACCTCAAGTATCTAAGTCGGTATGAAAGTGCATTTTTCAAAGTATGAGGCTAAAACAGAATTTATTTAACAGTCTGTTAGTTTGAGTTATAGTTTTTAAATATTTAGACATATGGGAGACAGGCCTCCAATTTTACTCTTATCCTGGACCCTGCAAATGTTAGGGGTAGTCCTGCTGCTAAAAGTCTATCATTTATTTATCGGTTCATTCATTCATTCATTCATTCACTCACATATTAGTATAGACCTATCTCTTTATTGATATTCTCTGTTTGATGTGCCATGATCATCATCCCTTTCTTTGCTTCTTTAGTCATGGCTTCATTTCGTTTTCTGGACAGATTTATAACAGCTACTTTGAAGTCTTTTTCTGAGAATTCTACCATCTGTTTGCTTTCACAGGCTGTTTCTGTTGCCTGCCCAGTATATGGGTCATACTTTCATTTCTTTGCATGTCTGGTAATTTTTTCTTGGGAACTGAACATATTGCAGCAACTCTGGTAACTTCCCTCCCCTCCCGCCCCAGGTGTTGTGATTGTTATTTGCTTGTTTAGCTTGTGTAATGGGCTGGGGATTGTTTTAGTGAAGCTTCGTGGCCTCTGCCCCCACCCCCACGCTGTTAGGTCTCTGAGGTAACTCCTAAGGGAGGCACAGTTTGGGATCCACCCACAGTCCCTCTGGGATGGTGGTGGTTTGGGTAGAGCTTAGTCTTCTCTTTCCCTGATCACTCCCAGCTATTAGGATCCACACTATTGCTGGCTGATTAATTGCTCCATTGTTTTCCACAACACCCTAGGGATGCAAATGGCTCTACGGACACAGCCAATCACTCTCTGGTTCCCTTGAAGGACAAGTTCCTGAGGTCACTGTTTGATACATGTTCTGACCCCAGGAGGAGCCCGCCCATCCGTGTCTTTCCTCAGTGCTCTTTCATCTGAAAATTAGCCGGCCTACAATTTAACCTCTCTCTTCCCCAAATCTACAAACCTCCTCCCAAATGCTCCCCGCTCCCTCACCCCACCCCGCCCCAGTCACCCTATCCACGGAGAGCTCCCTAGACTTGAATTTCTCTACAGTTCAGTTGCAAATGAAGCCAATTCCTTTGGGGAGATTAGAAGCTATCTGCTTTTGGTCTGTTTCTCCTCCTATCAGAATTTCTGAGCGGGGTTCTGGAGCTAGGCTGGGGGACCATGACACCCTTTTCTCTGAGTGACACCCTTACTTTAGGAATCAAGCCCTGGATGAAGCGGGGAGAGGTGTAGCTTGAGGTCTGGCATCTCCTAGCACGGAACTACTGCCTGACAAGCCAGACCAGGAATGCCAGAGGCCCCAGTGTTCTTAGAAGTGCTGTACACAGGGTAGAACCTATCTTCCACAAGTGGGGCCTCAAGGGACCCCCCCCCCACCTCCCTACTGCACTTGCCCACAACCGGGCCTCAGCACTGCGGAGTTGAGGCAGAATGCTCATGTCCTGCTCCTCCAGGGAAGAAAGCCTCCAACTGGGAGCTGGGAGAAAGGAAGCCGTGTCCTTGGCTCCACCAGGCTGGAGTGGTGTCTTCGCCTCGCTGAATTGGGGAGGGGGGAGAAGGAAGCGGTCCTGGCTCAAATACCACAGAATACCTCCCTCCTTTTTTTTTTTTTTTTAACTAAATTTATATAGATTTTCTTACATAGATATTTCTTCATTTACTGTATGCCCTCAGGACCTTAGGGCTTTCGACGGCTGTTTAAAAAATAATGTTCACCAATTTCACTGGGAAATACTAGGTCTGCAGAGCTCCTCAGATTGTCATGCCAGAAACTGATCTTCATTCCATTTATTTGGACCTCGAGCACCTACAATCTGCCAGGTGCTATACGAAGTGAACAAAAGGGACACACAGTGTTTAAGTTTATGATCTAGCCAGGAGCTTGGTGTATGGAGGGAACTCAATAAATATTTGTTAAATAAATGAACGACTAACAAATAAAAGTGCTTTTCTTTCACGGTTTTTGTTTGTTTTTGTTTTGTTTTGTTTTGTTTTTACGAGAGGTCTGAGAAATTCCTGGATCATCTCGCTAGCTGAGTGGCTGGACATGTAGAGGCACACCGAGTGTTAAGAGGACAATACCTGCCTACAGTAGGCTTGTTCTACCACAATGTTTGCAAAGTCTTCTTGTTTTTAAAAAATTTTTAACGTTTATTCATTTTTGAGAGAGACAGAGTACGAGCAGGGGAGGAGCAGAGAAAGAGGGAGACACAGACTCTGAAGCAGGCTCCAGGCTCTGAGCTGTCAGCACAGAGCCCGACACGGGGCTCGAACCCACGGACGGTGAGCTCATGACCTGAGTCGAAGTCGGCCGCTTAACTGAGTAAGCCACACAGGCACCCCTGCAAAATCTTCTAATTCCAATTTTATAAAAGGCGTACAAGGGGCAGTTGCTATCATTATCCTGTTATTTTCTCCCTCTACCTCTGAGGACCTTCACTGGAGGTTGAAAGTGTGCCTTTGCCACACGGTTGCAGGCTTGGTGACCACAAAGGCATATTCTCTGCATGGTCCCGGCCAGGAAGAACCCTAGTTTAGATTGTGCAATCTCAGAAGACCCGTCTGTATTCATTTCCCTGGAATTCTCTACATTTTTTCTTCCCACATCTGATTCCGTCCTTTCCAATGACCCAAGATGTTACTTCTTCCTGCTTCTTATGGTTGTCGTAGGAGCCACCACAGAACGCTGGGGCTGAACTGTGACGAGAAGACAAGTGAGGTGTCCAGTCCCACAGGAGCCGTGCTGCCACTGCTTTGACCCTAGCACTTCACGAGTGGAGGGGTAGTCTGACAGCTGTCCAAGGGGGTTTAGCATCATGAGGCTGATGACATAAGAGAGTAGCTGGGAAGCCTTATCAAGATACATGTTCTTACCTCTAAGAGCCTGTCAAAGTCAAGTAAATGTAGAGGTGGGGGCCGAACAGCTAACGGGATGGCAGGGAGACCTGGGATACATACAGGTGGAGAAAGCTTCCCCGGAAACACAGACTCAACTTCAGGGAACTCATTAGAGGTCCCTAGAAGCTTACACATCACAACTAAGATTCCAGTAAATTCTAAAACAAGCCTGTCCTGTTTCAGTTCATTGTGTGTCTATTTCTGTTCTGACCTGAGGTGCAACTAGACCAGGTAATAGTTAGTTTAGTGCCCGTGAGAGGTGCTGAGTAAGCAATCTTAAAGGATAACATCCTCCAGGCACAAACTGGGCCACTGAGTCCCTTCATGGGACTTGAGAAAGTCCAGCAAGAAAGAGCTGAACCAGCTGTTGGGTATACTTTTTCCGTAGTGATGAGGGGGGACCTCATGTTCATATGACTTTGTTTTTACATAAAAAGCAGTTCTTCAAATGTATAATAAAGTGAAATTTTACTTGTAGACCTTTCTAAGATTATCTCCTTAAATTGAAAAGACTATTTTGTCATCTTACATTCATTTACCTAGTTAATTCATTTAACAAGTAATCCTTCAATGCCAACTTTGAGCCAGACACTGTTCTAGGTACTAAGATAAAGAGGAGTAAGCTTCCGTCTCTGACCTCAGAAATTCCACAGTCTAATAAGGTTAATGGAACCATATACACGTAATTACAATTTGACAACTTACAGAGAATGAGAGAGGGATCTTTGGGAACGCAGAGGGAAGGGCCTAATTCTGACTTGGTGGAAGAGTGTTTCCAAGAAGGCTTCCTGGAGGAGGTGACGCTTAATTGAATCTCACAAGGTGAGTAGGAATCAACTACAGTATAGAGGGTTGGGTAAGGACATTATGCCCAGCCTCTGCAGACACAGAGCTCATGTCCATGAGAAGCCTCATGGGGTGTTTGGAGAACTATACGAGCTGGGATTATTAGATTATTAAGTGCAAAATGAGGGACAAAAGAGGTGGTATTGCCCGGAAGAAGACAGTTCATTAAAGAACTTGCACCTTCCTTTCCAGGCAAAGAAAAGCCATTGGGGCACTTTATACAGTGAGGGGTATGGTCTGATTGTTGGCTTTGGGAAGGATGGACTGAGGGATTGAAGCAACGTTGAAGGCAGGGAAACTAGAAGCTGGTGGTAAATACATAGACAGGAAGGGTTACATGTGAGAAATAGTCTGAAGTTACAGCCTGTAAGATTGATTGAATGTGGGCACAGGAGAGGGAGTAATTGATGGCCTAGGCTGGGGTCCCGCTGCCAGCCTCACCCTACAAGCGCAGTGAGATCTATGTGTTGTCCTTCCTACGGCCCCAAATAACTTGGATTACAAATCACAGTGCCTGGAAATTGATCCTTTTATGTTTTCCTGTCGTGAAGATTCTTTTCTTCCTCTAAGAGCCCCATAATAAAATGTAAAAATGACTAAGAACCAAAACCTTTAAGACCTGTTAATCTGGCAGCTGAAAACCTTTAAGACCTGAAAAATCTGGTTCCAATTGTTGAACTGAACTTTTTATAATTATGATTTCATTACATAAGAGTATGGTTTGGGGGCATTTTTCTACCTCTGGGGAGTTTTCAAGCGTGAACCTTTTAAAAGATCTTTTTTGGTATTCTTTTTGAGGGGAGTAGATGAAGACAGAAAAGCAAAGGTATGTTGCCCTTAGCAACTTGACTTCAACTATCATAGCACCACTGAGCAAAAATAGTGACTTAATTAAAGGATACAGTGTTGCAGAACATTGCCAGCCTGCAGGGGAAAGTCCACGCCTTTTGGCTCCCAAGTATCAGGAAGAAGGTCAGCATTTCCAGACTGGAATAGAAATTTGCCGTTAAGTGTAGTTTGTTTAATTAATTAATCCAATAAATGTTCCTTAAGAATCTCCTATGTACAATACAAACAAAGACACAGTTTCTGTTCTCATGAGCTCATTCTAGTTGGAGGGGAGAGAGAGGAGGGAGAGGTAGAGGGAAATTTTTCAGATGACGAGAAATGCTATGAAGAAAGTAAAATAAGAAGGACTAATGAGTGACCAGTAGGGGCAGAGATGGCCTGGAGTGGACGCATTGCTTACATGGTATGATTTTAGTGCCCCAGATGTCCCCAGTGCTGTTACTGGCATATGTGACATCTAGCATGGATCATATTTAAATTTTTTAAATGTTTATTCATGTTTGAGAGACAGAGAGAGACAGAACACGAGTAGCGGAGGGACACAGAGGAGGCACAGAATCCAAAGCAGGCTCCAGGTTCCGAGCTCTCAGCACAGAGCCCGACGCGGGGCTCGAACCCACGAACCGCGAGATCATGACCTAAGCGCAAGTCGGACGCTTAACCGACTAAGCCACCCAGGCGCCCCGGGTGGATCATATTTTAAAAAAAAAAAATCACCTCTTCTGTACAACAAAACTATTTTCAGTAACAGTTGTAGAATTAAGAGAAGAAAAATGTCCAAGAAGAAACTCCGTAAAATTTCTCTTTTCTTGAACTTTGCTGTATATTCTGGTCCATGAAAAAGTTTTTTAAGGTTAAAATAAATATTACAGGATAAAAATGAAAAATGTACAACTATTCAATAGATTTTATATCTACCTACCTAGCAGTTAGAAGTTCAACCCTTTGGTTACAAACTGATATAATACTAAATTAGGTAAATAATTTTTCAGTCATGAGTAAATGAAAATTAATAAATAGAAAAAGTATAACTTAGGCAATGATCAAATCATGCCACCAATATTAAGTTGCTTTCTGAGTTCATTCCCTAGTTTCAAAACAATTATCAGTTGAAATGAATACATTTTACATTAAAAGATTGAAAGTCAAAATATGAGTTAGACTTGGAACCTACCCCTCACAAGTATACCACAGGGTTCTCACTCGTTTCATGGTTTTAAAATTTAAATGTTAAATTTCAAAAATGCCTCTAACGAGTCACATGGAGAGACAGGATTGGAATTCAAATCTGTCCTTATACTCGCAGTGCTGTCATTATTTACTCCGAGCCTGCTGTTTAGAAGGAAGGAGATGTAGCACCATGGAGATTGCAGACATGAACTTCACCCAAAGCAAGCACAGGAGAATCTGAACTGGGAAATACTTAATCTCCAAAAGAACATGTGTGTAATTGAGTAGGGGGTGATTACATAATGGAATTTCTTCTAATTAAATTCCGTATACAATGCAATGTATAGTCAAGGCTAAGTTATTAAAAATGTGATCGTTTGACACACATATATATTGCTAACACTCAATAAACTGCAGCAATTGGTTAAAAGTTAGATTGGCTAAAGATTTGGAAGGGTATAACGTCAATGACATTGCTTAAAATTGCTAGTGAGAGAGACTTCTGGGTGGCTCAGTTGGTTAAGTGACCCGATTTTGGCTCAGGTCATGATCTCAGGGTTTGTGAGTTTGAGCCCCTGGTTGGGTTCACTGCTGTCAGAGCAGAGCCTGCTTCAGATGCTCTGTGCCCCCCTCTCTCTGCCCCTCCCTCACTTGTGTTCTCTCAAATATAAATGAAAAATAAAATATGCTTTGGATTCTGTGTCTCCCTCTCTCTCTGCCCCTCCTCCATGTAGGCTATGTCTCTCAAAAATGAATAAATGTTTAAAAAAATTTTTTTTAATGGGGTGCCTGGGTGGCTCAGTCGGTTAAGCATCTGACTTTAGCTCACATCATGACTTCGGCTCGGGTCATGATCTCATGGCTCATGAGTTCAAGTCCCACGTCAGGGGCTCTGTGCTGACAGCTCAGAGCCTGGAGCCTGCTTCAGATTCTGTGTCTCCCTCTCTCTCTGCCCTTCCCCAGCTCACACTCTGTCTCTCTCTCTCTCAAAACTAAATAAACATTTAAACAAATTTAATAAAATAAAACAAAATAAATAGCTAGCGCATTCTCTACAGACCATGTGCTGCCTTCTCAGCTGTAAAATGGCGCTTGAGGGAGAGCTCCCTGTTCCGGCCCTTGAAATGCCTTTTCCTCAAACTCCTCTCCTCCCAATTACCTGTTGCCTAAAATCCTCTACCTCCTTTTATTGCCTTAGTGAAAGGCTTTAAGAATGCAAATATCCATCCTGTAGATAAACCACATCTTCTTGATCCATTCGTCTGTTGATGGACACTTAGGCTCTTTCCATGTTTTGGCTATTGTTGAAAGTGCTGCTATGAACATTGGGGTTTATCTATACCATGGAACACTACATGGCAATGAGAAAGAATGAAATCTGGCCATGTGTAGCAACATGGATGGACCTTGAGGGTGTTATGCTGAGTGAAATAAGTCAGGCAGAGAAGGACAGATATCATATGTCTGCATGTATAGGAGGATTAGGAGGAACTTAATGGAGGACTATGGGGGTGAAGGGGAAAAACAGTTGGGGAGAGGGAGGGAGGCAAACCATGAGAGACTCTTGAATGCTGAGAACAAACTGAGGGCTGATGGGGGTGGGGGGGGACGGGGGAATGGGCATGGAGGAGGGCACTTGTATCACTTTGCTCTAGTGGTAATTTTCACTTTAATCTGAGTTTATCAGAGCCTATCCCGGGAACTTTGTCATTTATTCTTCTGTTTATTTATTCACCATGTTTAATCATCCTACAATATGATCCCATGAAAACGGGAGGTTATGCCCTAAGGGGATGCACAATCTTGTGGGAGAGACAAACGTGTGAAGTAGCAATTGACATTCAGTGTGATCAGGGCTGGGTGTTTGGTTGCCTGTTCACAGAGAAGGTGCAGCTCTGTGAGGGCTGAGGGGGGCGGGTGCTGATAACAGGGAAACACCCCAAAGGGGCAGCCGGGCTGTGGCTCAGCGTCCTTGGAGCCAGCATCCAAAGGCACTGACCCTGCTGGCCGGACATCTCTGCAGAGGGGGATTCTGAGCACCCCAAACTCTGAAAAGACTCATTTCTGCTACCATGGGAGACAATGAAGAGAAAAGTGTCTCAGTGTGTGGGGAGGGGTAGAGATATTGTATGGATCTCTAGAAGAAAGGCAGGACCGCCTCTTCCTTCACAAACACCGCCGACCTGCCTAATACCGTGACTCTCTTCAGAGCCTTGTTTCCTGACAGGGTCTTTGATGTGAAATGTGGCACGAATCTCCCTTCCACGAATTTCCCATTAATTAACACACTACTTCCTCTGCACAGGCGCTGGCGCGGGTTCCCGTGAACCGAGGTAACTGAACTCCTGCCAAACTGTCCATCTTGTGCCTGTTTTGCATAATGTGCCTGGTCTGAGGTTGGACTCAGATTCTGCCACCCTGCGCCCCCGCCTCCTCCGCCCCCCTCCCGCCAGGAGCTGATTTCTTAAGCTATGGTATATGAATGCAGAAGTCCTCCTTTATTTGCTGTTTTGTTTTCTGGAATTTCAGTTACCCTGGTCAATGCAGGGTCTGGAAGCAGATGATCCTTCTTCTGACGAATCGGCAGAAGGTCAATAGTTGCCTGACTCTTCGTCACCATGACTATGTCACTCGCTTCACTTCATCTCATCACGTAGGCATTTTGTCATCTCACATCATCACAAGAAGGGTGAGTACAGGGGCGCCTGGGTGGCTCAGTCAGTTGGGCGACTAACCCGCTCAGGTCACCATCTCACGGTTAGTGAGTTCGAGCCCCCGTAGGGCTCTGTGCTGACAGCTCAGAGTCTGGAACCTGCTTCGGATTGTGTGTCTCCCTCTCTCTGCCCCGCCCCCACTCACTCTCTCTCTCTCTTTCCAAAATGAATAAAGCATTAAAACATTAAAAAAAAAAGGGGATCTCTCGCAAAAATAAATAAATTTTTACAAGAAGGGTGAGTACAGTACCATACAATATTGTGATAGACCATACTACATAATTTTTATTACATTATATCATTACAATTGTTGTATTTTGTTATTAGTTATTGTTGTTGATCTCTCACTGTGCCTAATTTAGAAATTAAATGTATCATGGTATATATGTACAGGAAAAATCATGGTATACGTAAGGCTCAGTACTACCTGTGGTGTCGTACCCCCACTGAGGGCCTTGGAAGGAACCCCCCTACCCTGGGGGGTTCTGGGGGAATCACTATGGTCTTCAGAGAGCCCCAACAAATACCCTTGAGGTAAGGTTGGGAGCTGGAGTAAGGTGAAGTAAGGTTGCCTTGGTTTCTGAATCCTGGAAGCGTTTTCTCCGGGACTACTGGGAGCGGGTGGGGGACGCAGAGGAAAGGAGTTTAAACTCATAAAGCCTTGAGAAGTCGTGTGCCCAGGCGTTTCAGGTCCGGGTGGTGGGCTGGACTCTATGGCCAGGAGCTTGGCCAAGACAGACTGGGCCAGGCTAGTTAGCATCTGAAAGCGGGGCAGGAAATATCAGAACCCTGGCTCCCCACAGCTTCTAGAGGCTGGAAAAAGAAGCAGTGGAAGGTAGCTGTCAGGCTTGCTTCCTCCTCCTCATTAAGCAAAAGGGAGACATCTATTTGATAAGGGCCCCGTGGGCCAGCGGTGGGAGGTAATGTGCCTCACCAGCCAGCTGATGAGGAGAGGGGGACATTTTCTGGGCCTCAGTTTCCTCTTCTGAAATAGGGATTGGTCTTTTTGATCCCTAAGGTCTCTCTTCCTGTGCTGAGAAGTGGCTTTAAAGCTCAGGCCTGCCCCGGGGGGGAGGGCAGAAGGGGCTCGCGGGCCCGAGAATAGGCCGGCTGAAGCCCAGAGCTGTGGTCATTTCTACATGTTCTGACAAGCTGATGAGCACCGAAGGGACTCGGTTGTCATTTGTTTATGAAGCTCTTATTCTCACTTTAAGGTGATCGGGTGTTAGGACTTTAAAAAAGAGAACAGTGCATAGCCCTTGCTTCCAAGGAGCGTATAACTCTGAAAACAAGACACACACATGTGACGAACGGAAAACCGTTCAAGATTAAAAAGCAGTTTTGGAGCCCTCATAAGGAAGCATCAGATGGAGCGCTTGCTGAGTGTTCAAAAGAACAGGCTCTTAGAATTCATGGAGGGACTGATTACCGTGTGCTGATTCATTGCTCTGGAAGCGTCCACCAGGTAACATTTCCAGAGCTCTATTTGGGAAAGTAGAAGCGGCAGTAGCTGGAAGCTGGAATGAGTGAGGTCAAGGTCATAGGAGCCGTGTCTTCTGACAAGGATTTAAAAAAAAAAAAATGTTCCTCGGTCACACCCTGTGCCCTCGATGCTGGCAGTGGAGAGGGCCCCAGCGCCCAAGGCAGGGGTGCGGGAACGGAGGAGGCCCATGTGGCAGGCCCTCCAGGCCTGTCTGTTTTGATGAAGGGAATGAAATTGCGCATGTTGCCGAGTCAGTGCCGTGCCTTCCCGGCCGCACACACCCGCTAGCAGAGCCAGCCCTGCTCTCCTCACTCCCTGCAGCGCCGTCTGCATCCTCTCCTAAGAGGCCCTGTCCCTTGACTGTCTCTGTCTGGCCCAAGTCAAAAGAGCCTGTTGTAGGAGAAACAGGTAGTTTCCACTGAGGCTGAACCGGAATCTGAAGTCAGAATCTGCAGTTGCTCCCCCTTCTCCGAAGGGACAATCTCTTATCTCTGCTTCCCTCTGGGTGTCTGCTTCTTTCTGCTCCTTTTCCATAGCCAGGCAGTCTCAGGTGCGGGTGGTATGAACTGGCTGGCCCAGCCCCAGCTTTCTTGACTCTCTCAGCTACAATGCCTGGGATAATCCTCTCTCGATTACAATTCAAAGTCTCAAAGCAAAGAATCTCTTAGCTTGTCCTGGATCCCACCTCTAGCTCGGATCTCAATCACTGTGGCCAGAGAATGCCCTATCCCTTGACTGGGACCTGAGGGGATGGCTAGGTTTCAGAGAAGGGAGTGTGGACACAGCCTTTTCTCAAGAAACCTCTAGTACATTCCTGCTGCTATCTGAACAGGTCTCATCTTAATTACTCACAGGTAGAGTAGTCTCCTCCCCTACTAAATTGTGATCATGATCGATGAATTCCTGAGGCCATGAATGGGGCCCTAAAGTCATTTCTGCATCCTCAGGGTAGAGGACCAGGCTTCTAAGAGGAGACGTGGAACATTTTAGATATTCAGTAGACTCTGATAGACGGAAGCAGTGAATGAATGGTTTCTTTAGGCTCCTTTTGGCCAGTAGAGAGGACAAGGAAGTCAGCACAGAGACTGATGGATGGGATTGGGTTTTATTCCTAATGCTCTGTCTCCCACCCAGCCCTGCAGAAGACCAAGCTTTAAGCAGAGTGGCATTTGCTGTGTGATATTCATTTTCTTCACACACATTCCCTATTAATTAACACAATTCTTCCTTAGCACATAAGTTGGCAGGGACCTGCAGAATTAGAGCACTTTGAATAGCTGCCAAACTGTCCGTCTTGTGCCTACTTGGCGTAATGTTCCTCGTGTGAGTGCCGGCTATCCAGCCATGCTGCCAAAGAAATGACACTTGGCTTCTGCATTGACAGGGAATGTCTCCACCTTTGCCGTTCTTTCCACATCATGGGGTTTACCCTCGGCCTTTTCCGAAGTTCAGGACCAGCTCATACTCACAAACCAACTTGACCATATGAGGGGGCAGTTATCTTTTAAAACAGGGTCCTCTTGCACTGAACCCCAGCAGTAGGATGGGGGAAGTATTAACCACGAGCCCTTTAACAGAACCCCCTCCTTCAAGTTCATCGAAACCTCCATTTACAGAAAGCTGGTTTGTCCTCATAATAGAGTAGTTAGACTTGACCTTAGGCTAGCCTGAGTACCTTGATTCCTCTCCCTCATCCTTTCTGGTGAGTGTTTCTCCCCAGCTTCACAAAGTGCTTTTTGCTTGGAGTGAAAACTCAGTGTCTTAAGCATAATGCTACAGTTCCCGTGGTTAAAGTGTGGATTACACTTAAGGAGAAGGGGGGTGGGGGTGGGGAGGACTGGGTAGACTGCAAACCCAAAGTCCCTCTTCTTTAAAAATTAAAGAAATTTAAACTTAACAACATTGTTCTCATTTCCATTCATTTTGAAATGAAGCATGTTGAGAAGTGTTTGCACAAAAGACTCAGTTCATCCTTCTGGAGAATGTCCTCGGTTGGGGCTTTCAGGAGAGATGAGGTCATGGTCAGGTGCTGAGGTTCACATGGGGCCTGCCAGAGGAGGCAGCCTGTGACACTCCAGTGTTTTTGGCTCTGATGACAAATGCACTTTTTATATGTATATGAAACAACATTTCATATTTATAATCAACCTCCAAAAATTATTAAATGCAATAAAGTGCTTTTTGGATGTGTTGTGGGTGTTTTAAAATCGACAAGAGTTTTCATCATTATTGGCTGTAAAAATCTGCATGGACATGTGTTTTTTATTAAGACATAACCTCACACATCATCCATCCATAACACATTACTGACTCTGCTCCCTCTATTAGCAGCTGGAAAAAGGAACGGAAAGTTGAATTGAAAATGAATTTATATGTTCATTTAGCATGGCTAATTAGCTGCTGAAATAATGTCCCCAATTTTTAATGGGTGCTCTGTTTGATGGATGAGGCAGATGCTCAAGATGAGTTGACAGCTCAAAAAGGCACCTGGTTTATGATAATGTTTGTCAAAAACATGACAGGAAAAAGCAGGTTGGAATGTTCTATCTGCCAACAAACTAGATGCTGCCAAGCCTGGAGGCAGTTAACTGACAGCCTGTTTAAACTGAGCCTGCTTACATAATAATAGAACCATTTTGTATTCTAGATAATGCTAATGTATGCAAATTTACCAGTAATGTATTTCTTAAAGTGCTGTGGACAGTGGGGCTGATTATGTCTACAAAGGAACCTGAAGAACTAGGCAGTGGAATCTGTACCTCTCTGAGGGACTTTACATGATGCTTACACATGATTTTGTTGTACTGTAGTTACCCATGTGTTGTGCTTCCGGTTCTATTATTTGGTATTACCACTGTCAACTTTCTGAGGCCACCTCTAGATTGCACTGGTATTTTCTTTTATTCAAGATCTCATTTAAATGGAATAGGCTATATTTTTGGTCTTTAAAAGTCTTCCTGAAGTTGATTCAGTGCATCTCCATTTTCTTTTCCTCAGATAGTCTCAAGTTCCTAGATTTCATTTTATTAAGGCAAAATCATCTACCTTCTCCAGATGCTGGGAAGTGTGCTGAAGTATTGACATTCCCCTACTGTAGGGCGAATTTGGGGTACAGAGGAGTTGGGACCTCTACCCACTTGTTATTGGAGCAACGGATAGAATCTGCCTTTCTGATTTTTAGCTAATGCACTTCTATATTCCCCTCCCTAGGTCACTATTTAGTGATGCCTGATAAGTGCCTCATTAGACCTATTGTACAGATGGGGTCACTGGTTGAAGCTGGAGAATGGTTGTAGACATTTCAGGCGTGGCCACTGAAAAGCCGAGCTCTGCCAGGGAGCTGAGTCTTGAGAAACTGTTTGTTTCCCTTTCTTCTAGTTCATTCTTTTTCTTGGGAACCAGACAACAGTGTTCACTAATTTCCTGATGAGTGTGTTATCCTTTCCTGCCTGGTGCTGCTCTTTGGATATGACAGAAGGTTAGAGATTAAATGTTACCTCTGAAAATAGCCAGCTCAAACTTTTCAAAATGTGGACATTTTATGAGGAATTAGACCCAGAGGGTTTAAGCAATTTGCCTAGTGCGGCTGCAACTCTTATATCTAGTTAGTATCAGTGTTTGGGATGCCATACATGTCTTGATTTTTCATCTTTCTTTGTTTTCTAGTTGTGGTTACCATTATAGCTGACTTTGCTTGTGTATTTGCTAGGTGTCAAGTACTACCCATGAGTTAGTCCCCATCGTAATCCTGAGGATGGGCCACATTATCCTCATTTTGCAAGTGAAGTATCCGCAACTCAATGAGTTATGTAAGTAACTTGTCTGGGCAATGGTAAGTGAAACACTAAGGAGTTTGTAGAGATGGCTCATGTTGGGGAAGAAAAACTTTCCTTCTGTTCCCCTGCATTCTTTGGCTGGTCTCATAATCAAATTGACTTAAGACATTAACATAAGGAGAACAACTAGATTCATAAGTACAGGAGACCCACAAAAATGTGACACCCAAAGGCAAGTTGAGCAGTTGAGGCTTAGAATGCCATCTTGAGCTAAGGAATTAGATAGGGACCTGGGGCTTCAAAGGGGAGGAGAGCGATTCACAGGATGAAAAGAAGAGCAGATGGATGTTTGCCCTGCCTTATAGATGGGTCATTCAGATAAAAGTTATCTCTGGTAATAGCTTTCTATCTGGGCCAGGCCCACTATCTAAATTCTTATGGGTAGTTAAGGAAGAGGTAAACATTTTTCTTGAGTCTGCTGACTCTTGACGGCCTTTAGCTCAAATAATCCACATGCCAAAGTGACATATTTTGGGGTGATGCATTCTGTTCTCCTTCAACTTGGAAGTCCATGGTCTTACCACTTATTTTTCCCCATGACACTTCACTTCTGTTCTAGAGGGAATGATACTGTCACTCATTAGCAGGATGGCCTAGAAATCTTATCACATGTGTGATGTCAATTTATAGAGGAATCTTTTGTAAGAAGGATTTGTTCTCAAAATACTTAAGACCCCTACTGCGGATATTTTAGTTTAATCAGTCTAGACTGGTATACAGGGAAAGTTTTTTAAAGCTCTCCAGATAATTCTCAAGTTCAGCCAGGGTACTGTAGGGTATTACAGACAGGATAAAACTCACTGCCAATGACTTTTGTAGGATTCCAGCTGATCATGGATTCCCAGGTTGTGATTTTCTGCATTACCATTCCTACTATTGCTATCAATCATCCTCATAAAATGCACTTGAATCAAGTCAAGAGAAGGATTGGCTTTTTTCGGGTGCTTCACACCATCACTGTGATTCCTTTTGCATTTCTATTTATCTTACTGTGATCTTCACTTTGTGAGAAATGTAATGATGCCTGAATCTGTCACCTGCCCTGGCTATTGACAAAGCTTTGGAAGAGGATGTGGCTCAGTCTGGAACTCTGAGTGCCTCCATCACCTGTAACTCCATTATTTTGCTGGTGACCGCTGAGCTAGGCTGAGGAAAATCTGACTCGTACTCAGATCACTTGAAGGTAACTAAGGGGAAGGCTTTCTTCTTTGGGGTGATGGTGTGCTGAGTTTCAGTGCAGCAATAGGGGTCCAGTCTTTTCTATTTCCAATTTTGACCTTGACCAATAAGGACAGATTCCTTGACCCTAGAATTGTCCTCTCCAAGAGTACCAGTGAATTGGGTAGGTAGGAACAGTGTTACACAGAAAACATGACAGAAGCCACCAGCCATTATTATTAACTTAGAACCTTAGTAACTTTAAGGGGAAATTGTGCATTGTTTGACTTTCATTCAGGCAGGTGGAGCGATAGATAAATGGGGCCAGTGATGTCATTGTTCCTTTCTATTTTATTCCCATCTTCATCTCCAACCAGGCTAGAAGTGGTCAGAAGTAACTAGAAAAATGGCCTGTGGTACAGAGATGCTGAATACACATATTCTACTAAATCTCAGAATCAGTTTAGAGCAAAAGGGAGCCCAAACGACTGGTCCACATCATGATTTTTATCAATTATTGTAAAAGAGAACAGACAAGTGGACTTTCTGGTTCCCTCAAGTCATTTCCCTATTTAAGATCTTCTGATGGTTCGCCACTGCCTCGGTCATTGCCCATTCATCCAAGAGTACAGCCTGGCACATCAGGCCCTCCGCCATCAGACTCCTTTCCTCTCCAAGTCTCATCTCATCCTGCTCCGCATCCCGACCACTAGCTGTGGTTCCAGAACATGCCGTGCTGCCTCACACATCTTTACCTTTGCTGAGGATGTCGCTTCTGTTTACACTCCTCTTCCCCTTTCAGTCCATCGTTTGTGACCCAGCACCAGCCTCTCCTCCTCAGTGAGATATTTCCTGATACCACTTTCCCTGATTGACCCCCTTTTTATATCCACCACACAATCCTATATCACTTTCTTATACATTTCTGTTGAGATAATTCGTAATGAATTTCTGAGCTCCTGCTATTTTATATACAAGGGTCCCAGTGCTGGCACCCTATTCGGCATAGCCATTTACAGTGTGATATCTTTCTGCCTCAGTTTTTTCATCTGTGAAATGGAGATAACAATAGGGTTGTAGAGGAAACGAAAGAAGATGATATATGTAATAATGCATAATAATAACAATAAAAATAATTTATATGCCCAACACATCATATAACAACAAGAACAGTAATAATAACTAACACTTAGACAGCACTTATAATGTGTCAGGTTTACGTGTGCTAACTCACTTGATTCTCTAGGTAACCCCATTAGGGAGTTGCCGTTATTGTATCTGTTTACAGATTATAAACTGGAAGCGCAGAGAGGTTAAGTAACTTTCCCAAGGTCACAAAGCTGGTAACTGATAAAGATGGGATTTGATTCTGGGCATTCTGGTGCTGGAGTCCATGTGTTTAACCACCATGCAAACTCCCTCAAGTGATCAATGTATGTTAATTACTGTTGTGTATAAATATGAGTAAAATCTATGACTCATTCTCAGTATGGAAGACAAGGGCCCCGTGCCAATCCATGAAGAAGCCTGCTTGGGGTCAGCTTAAAGTTCTGAGCAAGCCCTGAGGCTTTACCTCCAGTCCCTTTACTAACATGTGGTCCAGGAGAAAGGGCAAGAAAGCTTCATTCCACCTTGAGAGTTCCAGTTTGTTACCAAACAGGCAAGAAATCAAAATCTCAGCATCTATTGAGGCTGTGCCCATCACCCTGACCCAGAAACTGCTTAAGGAGACCCGACAGGGAGAAAATTGAGCGTGGTCTCTTTGCCTGGCAAGCATCTCATCCTTCCCCCATATTGTCTGGCAGAGATGAGGCAATGTGTCCTTTGATACTGCAAGCTTTTGGCATGCCCATTCTTACTGGGGAGGGGAGAAGGTACATTTCCAAACATTCTTTCCATTATCTCCCGGGATCTTGCATTGCAGGTGGAGAGTGCTCTCTGCAGTCATGGCACCAACCTTTACCACTAGGGGGTGCCTGGGCATTTCGGATAGCTTCCAGGCAAGCGGCCTTTTCAGGACAGAGTCAGCGTTCTCTGACAGAATGGATTCTTGGTTATACGCTTGAGGTTATTGTTCCAGCTATTCTAAGCATAAACATGGGGAAAATGCTTCTACAGGATTAAATAAGGTCAGCGTGAACCATTCCAAGAGACTCAGCAACCCTGGGAGCCAGCTCTTTTCCTCACCCTGCTGACAGCCTCTCAGTTGCTCGCAACACCCAACCCCACACTCACCCTTACGGGGCGGGCTGCTCTCACAGCAGGGGCTGGGGCGGGTGGGGACGGGCATCTGACTCAGGCCCTACGTGTAGACTGGATCCCTGGTGGGGCAGCCATGACAGCGATGGGGCATCACTCTTGCCATCTGTTGTTGGTTGTGGTTTTACAGAATGTTCTGTGAATACCTGGCTGGCTAACTTTCCTTTGTTTCTGTCATATATCTGTCCATGTCTTTTCCTGCTCCATCAAAGGCAGTGGCAGGTAATCCCAAGGAACTGGCTCCAGGAGGAAAGCAGTAGGAATAGTAAGCAGATCCAGAACTGGGCGGGGGGAGGGGCAAGAAACACATCTAGGTAGTCCTCCCCGGCTTGTACCCACCTCCTTTCATTTTGTGCCCCGGGCGATGCTCTTGCTTCCTGCCTGGTCTCAGCCCAGATTTGCCACTGTGAGAGGTACCCAGCAGCCCTGAAAACCAGCCAGCTGTTTGGACCCCTCACACCACTTTTATCCACAGCTTCCTAAACCTGTATCTCTTCTTGTTCAGTCCTGTGAAGGGATAGGACGATAACAAGGAAGAGGAGACTTTCTAATCAGTGCTTCTGGAATAAAAGTAGGTAACATGTTTTTCGGTGTTTATCAAGTGCCAGACATTCTTCTATATGCTTTATAGCTTTTGGCTCACTTAATTCCGTCAACAATATCCTGGTGAAGGTATCTACTTTATAAATAAGATAACCAAGGCACAGAGAGGTTAAGAAGCTTGCCCAAGGCCACACAGTTAGTAGATGGGGGGAGCTACAATCTGAATCCAGGAAATCTTTACCTCAGATCCTGTAGTCTTAGGCATTTTGCTTTGCTTGAACCAAAAAGCTTCAGAGATGCTAAGCACTGGACTGTGGGTTTCAAGGGGTCAAAGAGGTTGTGATTTGAGATTTTTAATTGGGAACCCCTAAATCACAAGTGATATCTACTTGGCAGATTGGTCAGGGCTGAGAGTTACTGCCTTTGGCATGCATTTGAACAGATTGCTGTTCTTCTCCTGAATAAATGGTTTCACACCCTTAACATCTGTTAACTACAACCCTAAAGATTGGGTTTACTTATATCTTATTCCCAGTCTGATCTGGTTCCCACTAGATGGTTGTGAACCCCAGATGGGTGGAGTCACATCCTCTTTATCTTTGTATTTTTGTCATTTCCAGTACTTGCGCTTAGTAGGTGCTCACTAAATGTTAGTCCTTTGGAATTAAATTCTTTTAGTATGTGTCAGCCACCTTGAATTATGGGCCATGATAAAGCTGCCCTTCTGGGCAAGTTGCCCTCTCCTGCCCACCTCTCATCTTGTTTTCTTTTTTTCCTATTCCCCATCTACTCACAAGGGCAGCATTTCTATTTTATTCAGATTTATTGGGTGGGAATTGGTTCTTTCTGATAACTGTGACAGAGAACATATGCGTTTTGATTACATCTTTTGAATCTCTATGAGTAGAAAAAACTAGAAAATCTACCCTTCATTTCTAATTGCTTGCCTTCAATTTTAAGAGTAAGGAAAAATTCTATTTATCCTATATGTATTTTATCTAACATTTAACATGTTTTTCTCCACCACATGCTTCCTTCTCCCTGTCCCCTGGATCCTTTTATGAATATTGCAGATCATTCTTTTTGTTCTTCAGCCTCTGATCCCTGGCTTTCTGACAAACCTAAGTCTCATCCAAAAATCAAAGATTAACAGGCACCTGGGTAGCTCAGTCTGTTGAGTGTCCGATTTTGGCTCAGGTCATGATCTCTCTGTCTATGAGATTGAGCTTCGTGTCGGGCCCTGTGCTGACAGCTCAGAGCCTGGAGCCCCCTTCCGATTCTGTGTCTCCCTCTCTCTCTGCCCCTCCCCAACTCATGCTCTCTCTCTTTCTCTCTCAATATAAACATTAATAAACATTAAAAAAAAATGAAAGATTGAGGCTCATTAACCAAATGCTTTAATCCNATGCTCTCTCTCTTTCTCTCTCAATATAAACATTAATAAACATTAAAAAAAATGAAAGATTGAGGCTCATTAACCAAATGCTTTATTTAATCTCAGGAGTCTCCAGGAAGCAACTGTCTTTCCTGACCAACTGTATCTCTGAGAGACTAGATCCCTAAAATAGGGCAGACTGCTTTGGGAAGGAAATTTGGCTTTATCCAGAACAATCTAAGACCCCTAATCTGATCCAGATCTTTCAAGGCTCTTAAGACCAAGGCTGATTCTAAATAGAACTGCTTCCTTCCAGATTTGTGGGGGAAGTAGACTTGCCTGAGGCTTGCACATTCCAGCCCATGCCTGCTCTGGACAGTTGCACTGTTTCCCTATCTCCCTGCCAGTAAGTGTGCAACACACAGAATAAAACTCCTAAAATCACTTCCTCCATATGGCCATATCTGACCAAGCTTGAGGATCACGGAATCTTCCTTTCTTCTGAATTCCATCATCATCTAAATCTCCAAATTTAATTATGGACTTTTCCAGACTTCTTTTGAGGAGCTAGAGTATTTCTTAGAATCTTGTCTGAAATAAACGGATTTGTGAGGATCTCTCAGAGATACAGTTGTTCAAGAGAGACAAGTCATACTCAAGAGAGTAAGGTTTCCTACAGTTAACAATAGACTTTAACTGAAGTTTGGCTTTCCTATTCTATTATTACTTGTGAATCTGTTGCTTAGTAAGAGCTCCCCGGACGCTGTTTGTGATGTTTTTCTTTCCGAAGATACAGACCTATGCTTGCTGGAGTTCTCCTTCTGCATACAGTTGTGCTCTGGCTAGCTGTGTTGGTCAGCAGTCTGCCCAGAGTGAAAGTCTCCCCAAAAGGGGCGTCGGGAGTTTATCTGCATATTAAAAGTCTCCATCAGCATCCAGAAACACTTTACCCTACCTCATAAGGCATCCATTCTGCTACTCAGCAAAGGCTGGTTTGGGGAGCACGGGTCCTGACATTGTTTCTATAATTGCACGTAATCTTTCCTGTTGTGCACCTGCACCCCAGCCTGTGCAACCTCCCTTTACCCGTGCTGGGATTTGAGGACCTAGGAATTTTGCACTATGTATTTTTATAAGCTTTCCACCAGCAGCCCTGGGCTGGCATATCATATAAGGCCAGTGCTTTCACCTACCTCTGGTCTATTTCTTGGAGGGTTTGCCTGTGGTGCTTCACAAATCCTTCCACTGGTTCAACTGAATCTGGCCTCCATGAATACTGGAGGGGTGAATGAACAGAAACGTTTGACAAACACTGCATTTGAAATTGATAGTTTTTCTGATCTCTTCATGACAGTGATTAACTTCTTTGAATGTTTTTATGGCTGTGAATAGATTATCAAAATGGATTAAGCATATTTTTATCCAGGTTTTATTAAGATAAATGATATAGACACTTTTGGTTTGTTATGGAAATAACCCCAATTGAGAAAGGTAGCTTAAAAATAAATAAATAAACCACGAACCAAAACGTCATCAATCAGACAAGAATTTTGATTCTTTTCTGATGAGAGGCATGAAAAATAATAGGAAAGGGAAAGTGGGGAGGGCCACTCATCAAAAAATGTTTTAAGAAATTTGCTGGCTTCTATTTCAGGAAAGTTTACATTGACACTGCTAACATAGACAAATGAAGGAAAGGGAAATGTGGCTCATTAGCTGGTATTTTTCAGAAAGGCTGATTGAAAATATTTTCAGGTATTTGAGATAATCAAGGACTGAAAGCAGTGTAACAGGATGTGAGTTATTCTCCATGCCGGTGGGGAATGCAGTTGATAGATGGATGCCTATTTTCTGTCTGTTGTGCAGTATGTCCATGATGTTCCTCCCCGACAGAGTCCTTGATCTTTCTGCCTCTGACTCTTTCACGTGACTCTGACTGCTTATTGGTGGGGTCTCCTCCTAAGTTTCCTTTGCTGAGGAGCTAGTTATGCTGTATTTGCACACAGGAGCATGCCAGAAATAGGTACTTCAGAGTATGACACAGCCTTCCTCTTCCTTTGACAGGGTAATGGCCTTGTTCAAGACAGCTTATGTTAGGTCTTAGTGTTTCTGTACAGGGCACGTGGTTTTGTACAGATCCTGAAGGACAAAAGTCTATGCCACTGAACTTGGATAGAAGAGTGGTTATGTCTCACATGGTAATGATGCTCCCAATTTAGGTGGTTCTTCTAAGCCATGGTCAGCTCCGTTTACGTGGATGAGGTGAGCTACAAAGTGGGGCAATGAATTGTAGTCACCAGCTCATTTACTACCTTGCTTGGTGTTTCTAAAAAAAAATGTTACAAATTTTGGGACCTTTCCTTTCATATCTTATTTTCTGAAAACAAAAATATAAACGCTTGACCAAGTATATATACATATATATATACGATTTCTGTTGCAAGACTAAAATCATGTTCTAGGTAGAATTTTGTGTCCTGGTTATTTTCACTGAGCATTAGAAGGTGGGTATTTCCTGATATCTTTAAATATGTCTCAAAAACATAATAAATTTTTTTCTCAGCTGCATCGAGAAATAATTGACACACATCACTGTGGATGTTTAAGGAATGCAGTATGATGGTTTGATTTACATGTATTGTGAAATGACTACCATGATAGGTTCAGCCAACATCCATCTTCTCATGTAGATAAAGTAAAAAAAAAAAAAAAATAGAATAAAAGGATAAAAGTAAAAACATTTTTTCTTCGTGATGAGAACACTTAGGATTTATTCTTTTAACAAGTGTCCTGTGTATTGTACAGTGGTGTTAGCTATAGTCATCATTCAAAAACATAATGTTTAATAGTTGCATGATAGTTTACCATATATGATTATACCAAGACTTATTTAAATGGTCTTGTGCTGGTCAACATTTCAGGTGCTTTATAGTTTTTACTAGTAGAAAGCTATGACAAATAGCCTTTAGGTAAATTTATAGTCTCAGTTTCATTCCTTAGGGTAGATTTTTAGAGTAACTACTGGGCTGAGTGGTAGGAGCACTTCTGAACATATAAATCTCTTTCCCAGGTTCCTTTGAGAAACGAAGGGCTGTTGCCGTTTAAAATTCCCACCCACAGTGCATGGAAGGTCCAGCCACACCGGCACTTGATTACAACAGTGCATGTAGATGATTGTGTGCAGATAAACATACCTCTGCAAACAGGTAAAATGAGATAAAATAAGAAGATACGGCATCCGATTTTCTTTTTAGTTAAAAATGTTTTCCCTTGGTTTAATGAGCTATAATTGACATGTAACTGATGGGGTCTATTTTTTTTTTCTCAGTATATTTTATTTTATTTTATTTTATTTATTTTATTTTTTTTTAATAGTTTATTGTCAAATTAGTTTCCACATAACACT
>NW_027531522.1:1607245-1744840 GCF_008692635.1 Crocuta crocuta | reverse complement strand
TTCTCAGTATATTTTATTTTATTTTATTTTATTTTATTTTTTTTTTACAAATAGTTTATTGTCAAATTAGTTTCCACATAAGGGGTCTATTTTAACTAACATATTTTTTAGCTAGTGAGGTTGAGTACTTTTACAAAGACATTTGCATAGATCAAAATGATCAGCTGTTGAATTATATTCATGTTCCCCGAGGATTTGTATGGGTATTAAAACATGATTTGTGTAAAGCCTTGGATTGCGAGTAACTTGTTCTGTGAGTATTCTACAAGATGAGCAAACATTTCTAATACATTTTAACTTGATCCACAGGTGATGTCTTGCAATATGAGTAGTACATGATACTCGAATGTCACATGACCACAACTCAGCCCATGGTTCTTGACATTCATTTTTACATACAAGTGCTTTGGATTACAAGCATGTTTCTAGAATGAATTATGCTCACAAACCAATATTTTACTGTATTTATCTTTATGTTCCTTCATATCATAGAGGCTGACACAAAACCAACTTTCAGGGGTAGGTGCTTTATATGTGTAAATCACAGAATTATTGTCATATTTAAGAATGAATCAGATCACACATGGACACACACACAGCAGCAGCAGGAGAAGCATGAGATGGATGGCCTAAAGCTGGTAAAGAAATAATGGTATTGTTGGTAAATGACAAATGTGAGAAGGAAATGAGTAATATTTCCCTCAATTTCATTTTTTTAAAAATGTTTTAAATGTTTTATTTATTTCTGAGAGAGAGAGGGAGAGACAGTGTGTGCAGGGGAGGGTCAGAGAGAGAGGGAGACACAGACTCTGAAGCAGGCTCCAGGCTCTGAGCTGGCAGTCAGCACAGAGCCCGATGTGGGGCTCAAACCCGCGAACTGTGAGATCATGCTCTGAGCTGAAGTCGGACACTTAACAACTGAGCCACCCAGGCGCCCCCCCCCCAATTTTATTTTTATAATTCTATTCGAATCTAGATGCTGCCCATGAGGTAGGCAGCTTCTTTGCACTTAATCGCCTGGGAAGCTTAAAATACAGTAATTAGATGCATTGTCTTTGCACCTATGATTGGCTTTGGCCAGGCACTTTCTGCTTATTTCCAAGTGACCTTGGACAAAGCTTACTTAAGCTGTCCTGTCCTCAATTCCATCAGCTGCAGTACAGGCATAATAATGCCTACTTCACTGTGTTGTGAGGAGGAAAAGGAAGAATTTATGTAAGTCCTCAACACTGTCTGATACGTAATAGGAACCTGATACATGGTAGCTGTAACTGGTCATCTAGGGGCATGTCAGACACCACCAGTATCTCATACTAAACTCACTGTGTCATGTCTCTGTGTCATTGTTGGGCAGTGAAGTCATGGTGAAATAAATCTAATTCTTTCTTCTCATTAATGCAAGTTTAGCCATGTGGCCATTATCTGGTTAAATTCACCATCCACCCCTTCTATGCTGCAAGTGATGCTGTGTTTCTGAACCCAGAAGGTGACAAAAACTACTCGACTCTTTAGAGGAAATGCAATAAAGAAGCCCAATTACACAACCAGATACCACCTCACACTTATTAAAATGGCTGAAGTTTAAAAAGACTGACTATATCAAGTGTTGGTGAGGATATGGAGAAAATGAAACTCACGTATTCTCCTGATGGGAATGTAAAATGGTACAGTCACTCAGGAATTTAGCACTTTCTTGAAAAGTTAAACATACACCCACCATACAATCCAACCATTCTATGTCTAGATTTGTACCCCAGATAAAAAAAATCAAATATATGCTCATACAAAGATTTGTACACAAATGTTCATAGCAGCTTTATTGGTAATAGCCCCAAACTAGACACAATGTAAATGTCCTTCAACAGATAAGTGGATAAACAACTAATAGCAGACTCATATGATGGAATACATTTCACAATATAAAGGAGTATAGTATTGGTACACAGAACAGCAGAGATGTATGTCAAGATAATTATACTGAGTGAAAGAAACTACACACACAAGAACAGTACGTTCTATCCGATTTCCTTTACAGAAAACTTTCGAAAATGCACATGAATCTATACCAACAGAAAGCAGTTCAGTGATTGTTGAGGTGTGGGAATCAGGTAGAAATGAGAGGAAGAAATTACAAAGGGGAGTGAAGAGACTTAAGGGGGGTGGATATATTCACTACTGATGGTTTCCAGGAAGTATACAGATATCAAAACTAATCGAATGGTACACTTTAAATGTGCTCCATATGTTGTATGTTAATTATACCTCAATAAAGCTGACTAAAAAAAGCCAATCATATACCAATGTGTTAATTTATCCTTCATTCATATTAGTCTATGGATTTGACTAATAGATGTGATAATAAACAGGGATGCAGACCCAGAGGTTTCTGACTCCAAAGGCTGTGCTTTGAGTCACATGTTTCTTGTAATCAGCAATGTTGGGACTCTTGAAATCATGTCTTTTGGCTCCTAAGACCGTTCTATTTCTATTTATTTTTTTCGTTTCTTTCATGGTTCAGTCTCTTAATCATATAAACCACACACATACGCATAACCTGAACATTAACATTTGAACCTATTAGAACCTGTTTTCTCTTACAACTACTCCCAGTGCTACTTTTCATTCCTTTTGCCCCCAGGAGGCAAAACCCACCTATGTGGCTATTAGATACTTTATTATTAGTTAAAAGATTTACCCAAGGGAGCTCAACAGCAAAGACAAAAATAAGGGACTGTATGTGTGACATGCAACTCAAATGCTTCCCAATGACAAAGTCACTGTTGAGATTGACAGCAACCATCCATGCTGCTGTTTTCTTTAATCTGTTCCTTTTTGTCCTCTTACTTCACTAGCAATGCCTTTCAATGCCCAGTCAGCCCTTCGAGATACCACAGGAAAAATCTGGGCTCCCAGAGATGCCTCCAACCTAAAAGAGCCTCCCCAAAAGTACCCAAGTGGGATCTTGGAACTGCATTGGCATGGGTAGGCTCTTCTACAGCTCAGCCTGATTTCCTTCCTTCATGGTTTGGTGGGCAAGAAATCCAGTTGCCATGGAAACTTCCAGCAGCCATTTCAGGCTAGATGGAACATTCCCTAAGGCTCCTCTCCATCTGTGTATCCTTGGCAATTTCCCTGCCTTGGTGAAGTAGGTGGGGAACCACTTCCTCTAGGGATCTCCCCCAGCTCACAGATAGTATAAATGGGCAGGGAAACTGTGTTGCCATGGTAGCAACTCCTCTGGTTCTTCCACTGGAAGAAAGTCCGGCTCAAGGGATTTTCCTGGTGCTCCCAGTGGCAAAGGGAGTGAGGAACTGCATTATCTTAATAGTTTCCACAAGATCTTTCCAAGAGATGGGTTGGGTTGGCTTTGTAGGGTGGATGCTGGGGGATGGGCAAGGAGTTTGGCTGAAGAGGCCTGTTCCCAGGGACCTCACTGCCATGGTAACATCCCCAGTGGCAGGAACAGGGCAGGTTGATAAGCCCTGATGCCACCTTTCATGTCTGTTCTTGTTCCTCTTTGCTCTCTTTCTTCTTTTTCACAAACCCCCAGGGATTCTGCTGGCTACACCTCTCATAATTCTTGAGATCACTGCGATTATGCATTTTCCTTCCTCAAAACTAGTTTCAGGTAGGCTGCTGCCTTTGTCTATGTTCACTTTCTTTACTGTTCGTAATTCCACAACCAAAAAAATTCCACTCAGGAAAAAAAAGGCAGGTTTTGTATGCAAGAAAATGGGGATAGAGGAGAATAACAAAAATAATCATTGTGGGAAAGTCAAACCAATCCTTTAAGTTGTAACTGTGGTCATCCATGTGAGGGCATCCTTTCCCTTCAACCCTCAGACTGTCTATCTTCTTATTCCTGGACTTGAAGCCTTTGATGGGATTTCGTGTTCAGATCCCTGGGGTTGAATCATTTCAAGCTATTCCTACTAGCTGAGAAATCACAGTCAAGTCACGTATCTTTTCTGGGTGTCTATTTTCTTATTTGTGGAAGGAAAAAGTGAAATGTTTCTCACAGTATTGTGGTGAAAATCAAGAGATATAATATACATGAAAGTACTCTGCCGATACTCAGGCACTTAACAAATCTTGATAATTTTGGTAATTTTCATTCTCATAGAGCATTTTAATTGATTGGTTGTTCCTTCAGTTATTCATTTGAATGAATGAGGGAGCCCATTCTAATACTTCCTTTAAGGCAGGTTACATAACTGTACAATGGGACAATCTGCAATCTTAAAGTGTGATTTTGAAGATTAATGAGATACTGACTTAGAAATATATACCAGTGTCAGGCAGAGTACCTGCTCAATTAATGGCAGTTATTGTTATTGATGATCTACCGTAAACTCTTTTAGGTTTCTCCTTGAAAGTCTTGAGTCATGGTGCTGTGACTCAGGTCTTCCTCATTATACTCTCTAGCACTTTTAAAGGCTGAGCTTTAGCAAAGGAGGGTGGGGTCAATAAGTCCCTCCAACAAGCAGTGACTGTGTCCAGGATGAGGGGTTATTTGAAATGACAGAAGGGCCATAATACTTTTCAATTCCCTTTACACTCAATGCAGGGCCAGCAAATTTGGCTTTGAATCTTGAGTGAGACACCAGCTGCTTTAGGGAAACTTTCCTCTTGGTTGCCTCTTCTTCCCTTCTTTGAATCTTTCTATTCACATGGACCATGAGTCAATATTCTCTTGCTGACACTCTTTGAACTCTCACTCAGGCCTGCCTTCCCTCAAGCGGTACCATCAGCTCTCAGACCTTCTCTGGGTCCTCCCTTCCTTCAAACTTACCTGACCCATTGTTGGCTATTCCTTTCAAGTACAACTCAGTGTTCAGCAGTCTAATCAATAATTTATAGATAAGACATTAAAAAGTAATGAACACTTAAAACACTGCCCCTCCCAGAAAATAATTTTGCAGTTCAAGTGGGGCTTTCAAAGGCTTCACTCCTAACCCCTTTGTAAAAGCTTTCATACTGACATCAGCCTGAAGCGATTGCGCCCTCCCCCTCCCTGAACTACTACTAAGCTTAGAGCATTTTAGATTTAATTGTGTTTTAATTATTTCATGTGCTAGTCTAGTCTCCCCAGTGAAATTGTAAATTTCTCAAGGGCAGGAAGTTTTTTCTCGATATGTTCTACTCTGACCAGCAGTGTTGGGCATAAAGTAGACTCTGTAAAAAAAAATTACAATTGATTTACAATGGCTGGAATTCATTCAACCAGGAAAATGTCTTTTAATACATTGAGTTACATGTGGGAAATTTGAATTCTCCTGAATGATTCTAAAAACAACTATTTTGGGGGTTGTCTCTATATATACTTCTTCCTAAGCAATCACACTAGGATGATTTTATTCAATGAGGATATCATTTCAAGTGGTGTAGCTTTAAGATATTCTTTTTTTATGATGGCTTTGTATAAATTTGTATCCAAAGGAGCAATTGTGGACTTGCAAATATACCTAATCCAAACTGTCTAATTATTTCTGATAAACTGCTGGATATCTTAGTTCCAGGAAGTCCAAGTTTAAAATAGGTCCTATTAAGGGAAGTGATGCATGATGGAATTGCATCTTCCTTATTGATTAGATATTTTTAAGATGTGCCTTTTGCTCAAAACCAAAGGACAGAGATATAAGAAAAGTATACTCTAAAATAGTTAAATCAGAAAAAAATAGCAAGTCAAGGAAAAAGAAATGTTATAATTAGCTAAGATATCTCAGTTTATAAAGAAAGGTTTTTTTTCTTCTCACTCTTAGCATGGGAAGGAGAGAGTTTCTCAGACATAGGGTCCTCCCAGAAAGACTGCTGGCCACCAGTTCCTCCAGATATAAATTAAAGAAATGTTAATATCACACAAGATGTTATCACCTGTTACAAGGATACATAAGGGTACAGCTGTTCTCAAAGGTAACATTCAATTCATCAAGTTCTTTTTTTTTTTTCCCTGGGGGGATAAATTAAAGCGCCCTTTAAAAGGCAGTGTATTAGTTCACGTGGGTTAAAGTAACATCCTCTTTAATGCCAAGGAGACTGGCTTTCTTCTGATGGCTGTTTGCATATTGAGTTATGCTCAGTCACAGCATCAGATGAAAGTGAGGTAAGGAGGATTCCAGGAAATCACTAGAGGAGAATTTGGGTACCTTAGGTCATCATATGGGGACAGAGACTGGGAAGAGAGAAGGCTTGACTTCTGGTTGCCTTGGTACCCATATTCAGAGGATATGGGAGTAGGACATATCATGGATGCCATGGTCCTTCATTAAGATCCCCAAACCCCCTTCACGACTGAGACATTCAATCCCCTTGTTTCCAGAACTGTTGGCTGTTGGAAGTTCACTGCTGAGTTCTCTTGAGGCAATTGTCAACAGTTTAATAGAACTTCCTTACCCAAGGTCAGGCCCTCTCTGGGGGAGCTGTATTCAATGCCCTGTTGATAAAAACCAATCCCCTCTGCCTCAATTTGGGCTCTGAAGGGTCATCTGCCTCTACTGCTCCCTGTGTGATGATGGTGAAGCCTGCATGGAGACTGCAGTGCGGTTCAACAAGTCCCTCTCCCTGTCTTCCTTCCTTTTCTCCCATGAGTGTTGATCCCAAGAGCACTCCCTACAAATTTTCTCATACAGCTCCATCTCAGGGTCTGTCTCCTGGGGGCACTTGAGCTAAGATAGAGCATCTTTTAAATTTTGAATGAGGACTCAGACTTTTCCAGGAGAGAAGTTTACCTTGGATCATAAGAACTAATAATAGCTAATTTTACAGAGGAAGAACTGAGACCCAGAGACACGTAGAGGACTAAGGTCACACAGTAGATTTTAAACTAAGGCCAGGACTGGAACTCAGCTGTCATGACTCCTAAAACAGGGCTTTTATCCACATTGTGTGGCTGCTCTGGAGTCACCATGACAGGAGGCAGCAGCTGATAAGCAGGCGGTAATGACTTGCTCCCTTCAGAGAAAAGAATGATGAGAGAGAGAGATACTAAACCAATGAAGGGCCCATCCCTTTCCTGTTTGGATTTGTGTTGAGAAGGGGCTGCAAGGAGGTGTGCTGGTTCCATTGCTGATGACCTTCCTCTGGTGTTTTTCTTTGGATATTGAGGGGGCTATGTTATGAAATCGGTAATAAATGTCACAGAGATGAATGAGGAGCTAAAGAACCCTCCAGGCTTCTATAGCTCAGCTGGTCCCACAATAACAATCTTGGCAAGGAGGGCTCCTGCCAGAGTAACAGCAGTAAAATGATCCTGAGCTCAGGCAATCTGCAGAGTTAGTATGTGTACAAAGCATTCCAATGATTACACTCTTACTGTTTAGTGGATTATTCTTACAAAATGCTTTACCGGCACTGATTCATTTCCCCAGATATCACTCACCCCATTATCGCCTTCTTTTAGTGAATGAGTCTAAAACTTCCCAGTTTGGAGGGTCTACCTGTTGTGTCCATTGTTGCTTTCCTTTCTGTTAACCTTTCCCCACTGCCCCGACCACTTCCTAACACAATGTTCCTGGGTGGGATTGACTCCTGACCACCCCAACCCTCAGCCAAAGGTGGAGGAGGTCCTGGCTGACCTAAACCAATCAGCAAAAATCTTGTCCCTGTTGCCATGGTGACTGGCTTAGAGAGTACCATCCCATTTCGAAACCTATACCAGTCAGCCCCTGATACTGCTCTAATCTCAGTGATTAGTTCTAAGGGGTATGAGAACTAAATTGGGTCAATTAGAGAGGAAGACTTGGTGGTTTGAGAAGTAAAAGTTCCCTCTCCTGTAATAAGGGGTGATGTGGAAATTGGAGGCCTGGGACTGATACATCATCTATCCATCTTGTTTTAGAGGACGTTAGCCTGAGGGTGAAGCTAACAAACACACAGAGGAAGATAGAGCAGAGACAACAACCAAGATTGCCTGGATTCCTGATCAAACAGCCTTTGAATTTGATTCAGTCTTTGGACTTTTCAGTGACACGTGCAATATATTTATTTCCTGCACAGTTTGAGTTGGGTTTTCTGTTTCTTGCAACCAAACACATGTTGTTTGACTGCTTCCTGGAGAGGATTCTTTCTCTACATAGGCCCCTCTCCTATGCAGTCCTAATCTAGAACTTACTAGGAAATAACTTTTATTTTATTTTATTTGTTTTATTATTTTATTTTAATTTAATTTATTTTGAGGGAGTGGGAAGAAACACACACACACACACACACACACACACAGAGAGAGAGAGAGAAGCAGAGAGAGAGGGAGAGAGAGAATCCCAAGCAGGCTCTGTGCTGTCAGTGCAGAGCCTGACATGGGCTCAGTCTGAACTGTGAGATCATGACCTGAGCTGAGATCATGACCTGAGTCAAAATCAGGAGTTGGTGGCTTAACCAATTGAGCCACCCAAGTGCCCCTGGTTTTTTAATTGTAGTAAAATACATGTAACATAAAATTTACCATCTTAATCATTTTTGAGAGTACAATTCAGTGGCATTAAGTGACATTCACATTATTGTGTAACTATCACCATATCCATCTCCGGAAACTTTTTCATAATCCCAAATTGAAACTCTGTACCTATTAAACAATAAATCCAATTCCCCCCTTCACCCAGTCCCTGATAACCACTATTCTACTTTCTGTGTCTATGAATTTGATTATTCTAGGTACCTCAAAAAAGTAAAATCATACAATATTTGTGCCTGATTTATTTTATTCAGTATAATATTTTCAGTTTCATCCATGAGATACCATATATCAGAATTTCAATTTTTTAAAAGCTGAGTAAAATTCCATTGTATGTTTATAACACATTTTGTTAATTCATTTTTCTGTTGAACATTTGGACGTCTCCACCATTTGGCTATTGTGAATACCACTGTTAAAATATTGGTGTACAAATACCTATTCAAGTCCTTGCTTTCAATTCCTTTGAGTATATACCTAGAAGTGGGATGCTGGGTCATGTGGAAATTCTGTGTCTAACTTTTTGAGGAACCAGCATGTGGTTTTCTGCAGTGGCTGCACCATTTTACATTCCCACCAGCAGTGTACATGGGTTCCAATTTCTTCATATTCTTGCCAAGACTTGTTCTTTCTTTTCCTTTCCTTTTTAAAATGATAACCATTCTAATGAATGTAAAGTGGTATATCTTTGCAGTTTCATTTGAATTTTCATAATGATTAGTGATTTTGAGCATCTTTTCAAGTGTTTATTGGTTGGTTTTTCTTTTTTAATCATTGAGTTGTAGAAGTTCTTTATATATTCTAGATACTAATCTCTTATCAGATATATGATTTACAAATATTTTCCCCAGTCTGTAGGTTACCTTTTTACTCTCTTTTTAGTGTCATTTGATGTACAAAAGTTCTCAATTTTGGTGAAGTCTAATTTACCTACTTTTGTTGTTGTTGTGTGTGCTTTGGTGTCTTACCTAAGAACTTATTGCCAAATCTAGTGTAATGGAGAATTTTTTCCAATGCTTCTTTTTTTCCCTAAGAGTTTTAGGATTTTTGTCCTTATGATTCTTGTCATTTTCAATTCATTTTGAATTAATTTTTTTGTATATGATATTCTATTAGCTTTTAAAATAAAATCCAAAATGGATCTAGCGTACTTTTCTAATTTCATCTCAGCCCTCCAACTTCCCCATTCCACTCTACTCTACCCATGGTGGTTTCCTTTCTCTATTTTTTCCACAGCTTTATTGAGACATAATTGACATAACCTTGTGTAAATTTAAGGTACGACATGCTGACTTGATACCTTTACATATTGTCAAGTAGTTACCACCGTAGCACTAACTAATATCTCTATCACATCATGTATTTTTAACATACTAAGCTCTTGTCCATATCTGAGAGTTCACACTTGTTCCCTCTGTTTAGATGACTCTTTGCATGAGTGGTTCATGCTCACCTTTCAGGTTTCAGCTCAAATATTGTGTTCCTTCAGAGGCTTTGTCTACTCTATCTTTTCTACTTCTTTCGAATTATCTTCCTGCCCTTTCCAGGTTATTATTATTTTTTTGTTCTATCCCATTTATTTCCTTTATAATACTTAGATATCTGTAAGTCCCCTGTTTGTTTGTTGTTTCTTGTCCATCTCCTATTCTGTGGGGACATGGGGGGTGTATCTTCCTGGATTATAGCTATATCTCCTGCAACTAAACACTACGTGGCACATAGTAGGTCCTTAAACATTTTTGATAAATGAATGACTGCTTGCAAGAATAGATCATTGAATGAATGGGAAATTAACTAGTCCTTAGCTAAGAATTCTCAATTTTTTAAAATATGCCTTCTGCTTAGCTTTAGAACTATGGAAAAATATTTCATCTTTTAATGTGGGTAATCAATCTATGAGCTAGTAATGTTGATCTCAAAGATTGCTTATTTTCCTTTATGCTTACTTGAGATTATGGATTAGGTCTATTTAAAGTCTAATTGTACTCTGTGTTTGGATTTGATTGACTTTGCTTTCTGTCCACCAGCTCTGCCATTTTACTCTGAAGAAAGGGGCCCAGTAAACTTATGGAGAGGCTGATAAATAGACCCTAGGTCTAGAATGATAAATGGGCCCTTCTAGTGTGAGGGGTGGAGGTAAGGGTGACAGTGGTAGTGAGGAGTATTCCAAGGAGGGATTAAGTGGGGCTATCTGTTTTCAAGCACTATTCCATGGAAATGGCCCTTTGTTTGACTTGTTGATGATTGTTTTATTGAAAGAGAAAATGTATACAAGGGCTTCTACTGGGTATAGGAAGTGATAGTTCTCTAAGCAGTTCACATAATAACTCATTCATGATTAATATTGAGTTGGACATGCTTCTTATTACATAATATCTTATCCGGTGTTACCTTATCTTGGCAGAGAATTGCCATTGCTAAGCAAGGGGAGAAGTGGTCACTCATCTCTATCAGACTGAACAGCAGAATAACAATGGTTCAGGGAAGGCTCCTTGTTCAAAAACTTGGCAAAAGCAAAGAGTATTTTCTGAAAGAGTGAACCATGGTTGGTTAGCTAGAAGTGTGTTCTGACTCTGATATCTTTGTGTGAATCCCTTCAAAATGTGCGTAAAGCTGTGGTTGCCCTTTGCTGTGACTTCATCCCAAATGAGCTAGAATGACTAACCAGGATGGTGGAGAGTTTGTCTAATTTGGTTAAGAGCATCTATTTGAGATCCTTAAAAGGTAAACAAGATAGACCCTGTTGTTTAAACAGCATCAGAGTTTGTCTTTGGTCTGATGTCCTTGATGCACCTTCCTCCTTCCTTTGAATTCTCTTAGCACTCTTGTTTTATCTGTGTTCATTCCACGGTTACATTCTTAATCTTGTCTTGCAGGGCAATACGTTGCCTGATTTATCGTTGCATCTTTTATAGCCTATGGTACCAAGGTTTTTAGATACAAAAATTGATAGTAATGATGGCGACGATGAACATTTATTGATCCTATATACTGTGCCTATGTGCCAGGCTCTGTGATTTGTTTGTAGTAATTTAATTTTCCTAATAACCTCTTGAGATATTATCTTATGAATAAATTAGGGCTCAGAATTGTTAATTAACTTCCCAGTGGTCTCATAAGTAGGTACTTGGCCAGGCCATTCACCCTAGAAACTGTGATCTTAACCGCTAAACCATATAATAGGTAATGAATAAATGCATGTTGAATATAAGGTTTGTATGCTCTTGGGTGATGAAGGTTATATGACTCCAGACCATAACAGACCCGGAAGATCCATATTGGTTTTTACCATTTTTGAGCATTATTTAATCGGAAGATTTTTAGGAGATCAAGTTAGGATGAACCTTGATGCTCACTTATTTTATACATTTATTTATATTTAAATACAAGTATTCATTCATTCATTCATTCATTCATTCAACAACTATTTATTGAAAACAACATATGTGTCACTCCCTCACTAAGTATGAAGGTATGATAGAGAGCAAAAAGAAATATGGTCTGAGTGCTGATACAGCTTACCTCCAAGTGGGAATGATGGGCATTGAGAAATAGTTACACTAAATGAACATGTGAATTACTACAAATTGAGATGTTGTTCTGATGGAAGAGGAAACTAGTCCCAGACAGCACATAACAGAGGGAATTGACCAGGGCCAGGTGTCAGGGAATGCCTCTATGAAGAAAGCAATTTTAGTTGGCTTGGCTGGAATATTGCTGGTTCTTTGTAATTATTTGTGTATTTTCTACTCCTGACCGTTTTTTACTCATGTTTAGTTTCCAAATACATGCCCAGACAGTGCCCAGCTGTCATTTCCCTGAGTTGTTCCTTTCCTTAATTTTCACATTTTTCTTAGTTTCCAGGATCATTCATTACTTATGTGCACCCTACCCCCCTTCTCTTTCTCCCTCATTCTGTCAATCAGGGGTGTGAGCAATGGCCCACGTCATCTCTGGTCCCTCATGCCAACCCTGGCCTCTGATGCATCATCTTAATGACACTGCTGACACCTACACAGTTGTCCTAAAATTCCTCTATTAGTCATTCCTTTGGTCAGGGCTCTGAAGGTCTTTGTAAAATTCATAAATTCTCTCTGGGAAGGTGGCACATCTAGACACTTTTTAGCTATTAGTTTTTCTCATCAGCTGGGTTCGGAGAACAGATCCATGAGGTGATTTTTAATAAAGCACTTGAAGAAGTATGAAGCATTGCCTTGCAAGAGATGCTTCCACAAAAACTAAGCAGCTCTGAAGGGGTTCCAACAGGAAGTAGGAGATAATGACAGAAGGGAAGAGTGACTACAAAGCCCCCCTCCTAATAAGATGGGCAGGAAGAATGGGGGCTGGTCATGCTGTTGCTACCCTCATCTCTTCAGACTGACTTATTTTGGCAAGGTGAGTTCGACGTGACCATATCATTTATTGCCCAAACTAGGAGACTTTTGAGAAGACATGGGGGAACTTTTAAAAATTATGCAGGACAGGGACACTTGGGTGGCTCATTTGGTTAAGCGTCCAATTCTTGATTTCGACTCAGGTCATGATCTCATGGTCATGAAATCCAGCCCTATGTCAAGCTCTACGCTGGGCATGGAGCCTGCTTGGATTCTCCCTCTCCCTCTCTCTCTTCCCCCAGCTCCATCTCTCTCTCTCTCTCTCAAAAAAAAAATATATATAGATAGATAGATACACAGGATAAACAGCTGTAAATGAGGATTGTCCCAACAAATGAAGACACATGATGCTTCTAGTTATAGGAAGTACTGGGGAGGAATCTCCCTGCAAAGTTTAATAAGTAATTTTGCATTCCTCCTAGGAGTCAAATGAAAAAAACAAACAAACCCATTTCTTCTTCCTAGGTCCACACAGTCACAAGACATTTATTTGAATTTTTAAAAAATGTATTGACTCATATTTATATATTCTTGGTTCAGAGTAAAAGACGAAATATTTTTATTCTAAATGGAGAGGTAGGTTGGGGGCATGTTGGAAAGGGGTCTTGAATGCCATGCTGAGGAACATCAACCTAATCCTGTCTGCACAAAGAAGGATACAGATGTAATTGTAATCCTACCCTGATGTAATAGGGGTGGGATCCTAATCTGAAAGGGCTGTTGTCCTTATAAGAAGAGGAAGAGACACTAAGGATCTCCTTTTTCCTGCCTGTGACAGGGGAAAGACCATATGAGGACTCAGTGAGAAGGCAGCCACCACATACCACCATACATCTTCTTCTCTTTTGAATTTGATCTTCTCTTTTGCATATAAAGGATCCATCCTTGCAAGGAAGGATGCAAAGTGAGCCAGAGCTTACAACTACCACCCTGGAGATGGTGTAGAGAATGGGTGGTATAGCAAACACATTGGAAAGGGAGATGCTATTGACAGAAAGTGCAACAACATGAATGCGGTCCCAGTGAAGGTGCTGAGGATCAGAGTGAGAGCAGTAGTGGAGGTCACAGAGCGAGGGAGCTGTATCTGAAGGACACTGTGCAGCTAGCATCAATACCACTTGATGAGTTACTGGATGTGGGGAGTGAGGAAGAAGAAGGAATAAAAGATAACTCAGGTTCCCAGAAAGACTGACTAGATGAAGGGCAATGCTGTTAGCCCAGATTGGAAACACAGGTAGAGGAACAAGACAGGGGACAAGGGAAGCTTTATTTTTTATATAAAATTTAAAGAACATATATTATGTGCCAGGGCTTTGCTGACCCTTTCCACACCATCTCACTTGATCCTCTCAGTAGACTTCAGAAGTAGCTCTTGTTGTTAACCCTGTTTTATGAAGTAGGAGACCAAAGCGCAGAGAGTTTAAGTGGCTGCTCTGGCCATCCAGCTAATGACTGGTGGAGATGGGATGTGAAAGCTCCTGCTCTTTCTCACTGTGCCCACTTCTTGGAGAGGAAGTTTGAATATGTCGAGATGGTGGCAGTCTGGGACTAATGAGTTGTTGGTGTAAATGTGGCAGATGAAAATCTCGTTTTTTAAAATTTGTTTTTGTTTTCCTTCTATTTATGTGTGAGCATTTATCAAGGCTTGACATGGAGTCCCATTCCCTTCCCTCTCTTGATTCTCTTCCCTCTCCTATCCACTTTCATGGCTGCAATCATAATATCAATGGGATGTCTCTAAAGCATCGATCTCAGTGCTTGACCCAATAGTTGCATATCTTCAGCTGCCTTTTAAACATACCTAATTTCATGACTGCTGCCATGAAAATATTTAAGCCCTAGTTGAGGATTTATAACCAATGAGCGTACTGATAATAGTCACATATCTTTTAGAACTTTAGTTTTCCTTTTTATAATAAAAAGTGGTTTGAAACTGACTGTGTACAGCAAAAGAGTTTAAGGCCTAGGAAGAGCCTTAGATATCGAATATTGACAGAATCTCTTTACTCTGCCTAAGGTTCCCGTAGTTGTAACTTGTGATGGCCAGTACAGTTTACATATAATTAAAAATTCACTTCATCAGTCTCAATAGCCAAATTTAAATGCTCAGTTGCCACTTGTGACTAGTGACTATCATAATGGACAATGGTGATATGGAACATTTATATCATTACTGAATGTTTTATTGGATAGTGTTGTAGATTAACCAACCATCCATGCCTAAAACCAAAATTATCTTCTTGATTAGCTCAAATTCATACTTTTATGTCTCACAGTAGCATATAACATCATTGTTATAGAGTGAATTGTGTCCCCAACCACCCAATTTCATATGTTGACGCCCTAACCCCTCCAGTGTGACTGTATTTGGAGATGGGGACTTTAGGGATGTAATTAGGGTTAAATTATGTAATAGGGGTGGGATCCTAATCTGAAAGGGCTATTGTCCTTATAAGAAGAGGAAGAGACACTAAGGATCTCCTTTTTCCTGCCTGTGACAGGGGAAAGACCATATGAGGACTCAGTGAGAAGGCAACCACTACATACCACCATACATCTTCTTCTCTTTTGAATTTGATCTTCTCTTTTGCAGATAAAGGTGGCCCTTGAACAACACATGTCTGAACTGCACAGAGGTCCTTGAATAAGGTCCACTTATACAAGGACTTTTTTTTTTGATAAATAGTCCTGTACTGTAAATGTATTTTCCCTTTCATATGCTTTTCTTAATAATATTTTCTTTTCTCTAACTTACTTTATTATAAGATTGCAGCGTTAATAAATACAACATACAAAATATGTGTTAACCTACTATTTATGTTATTGGTAATGCTTCCAGTCAACAGTAGGTTATTAGTTAAGTTTTTGGGGGATCTAAACTTACATGTGGAGTTTTGACTGCGAGAGGGGTCAGTACCCTTAACCCTCACACTGTTCAAGGGTCAATTGTACCTTAAGTGTTTGCCTTCCTTTCTATTTTCACTATTAACCTAACATCATCTAGTATCATTTACAATACTAAACTACCTGACATCATTTTTCTTATTACTACTTTAGATTTCTAAATTAATATCACCAAAAGATTGTTTTCATTCATGTCATTTTTTGGTCATAAATCCTCAGAGATTCTAGATTAATTCTAGTGAAAAGCCCGAAATTCTTACCCCAAGATTTCAGTCTGGCCGTTATCAACTCTTCACGCAGCACAGTCTGACCAAGCTGATCTTCTGACTCACCCTCACACTTTAGCAACTACTGCCTTGTCCTTGGTCAGATATCTTGCTTCAGGATGTAGGTGAATCTTGCTCTACAACCTGACCATTCCAGCTCCTCATTGTCCTTCATCCCCAGTGTCGCCCACATCTTCCTCCTGTCTCCTAAACTTCACTCATCAGCAACAGTAACAGGATCACAACAGGAATTACAATAAAAATAACAATGTACTGGAGCACCTGGTAGCTCAGTCGGTTAACTGTCTGACTCTCGATTTTGGCTCCGGTCATGATCTCATGGTTAGCGGGTTCTAGCCCTGCATTGCTTGGACGCTCTGCCTCCCTCTCTCTCTGTCCCTCCCCTCCTCAAGCTCTCTCTCACACACAAAAATAAATAAATAATGGGGCACCTGGGTGGCTCAGTCGGTTAAGCGTCTGACTTCGGCTCAGGTCATGATCTTATGGTTCGTGGGTTCGAGCCCCACATTGGGCTCTGTGCTGACAGCTCAGAGCCTGGAGCCTGCTTTGGATTCTGTGTCTCCTTCTCTCTCTGACCTTCCCTTGTTCATGCTGCCTTTCTCTCTCTCTCAGAAATAAATAAAACATTTAAACACATTAAAGTAAATAAATAAATAAACATTAAAAAAAAATAACAATGTACTTAGTGGTTGCTATAAGCCAGCAATTATACTTAGAACTTGAATTATCTTACTGAATTTTCATAAAGACTCTATGCAATTAATATTAGTCTCATCATATTTTACATGTGAAAACTGCAGATTGTATTGCTCTTAGTTTATTTCTCTTTGTTACCTCCATTCTAACCTCAATACTGATTTGGTGCTAAGCACCAGAATATTTATTTGTTCAAGTGTGGGTCGTGTTTCTTCTACTAGCCTGGAAGCTTCTTGAAGGCAAGTCCTGTGTCTTGCACACTTCATTCAGACAGAGATCGAGGCAGATCTCAAGCTATCCTGGTTCTTTCTACTTATCCATTTCTCAACAGCTTGCAAGTTTCTCCTTCAAAATCCCATCTCTTAAATGTTTGTATGTCTTAAATATCAACCATAGTCCTTCTGATCTTCTTACTCTATAAATTTTGCCTAGGGATTTCATGAGCTTTTTTTTCCATTACAAGATTTATATGTGACTGAACATTATATGTGCTATTCAGGCCCACTTGGCACGCAGGCCAAGCAGACTTCTCTGGTAGAGAATATACTAATGCAAGAAAAGGCTGGAATCCATCAGGGATACTGGAACTCTTTCTTGTGACCTTTGGCAGGGCTGAGACTAGGAGAGGCAAGCGAAATCCCTAGAAAGTAAAATTTAAAGAGGCACTTGCTTAGGATTGTGAATTCGCTGTCCCTGCTCTTTTATGGCCCTGAGAGTGAATCTTGGCCTTGACCTCTGGGGTTAACCTAGGGAATATGCTTAGGGCACCAATAATGTCTTATTATATTTATTTTTATATAACCTGCATTATATTATAGTTTCCCCTTATTAGGGTTTCCTGAGAACAGAAACTGATCCTTCTAACCCCTCCCTACTAGTGCTTTATAACACATCAGCCACTCACAAAATAAAAAAAAAAAAAAAAAAAAGAGTTTTTGATGTTGAATTGAATTCTTAATATCCTTAGCCTGTGCCTAGAGAGGAAGGCTGTCTGAGAGTGCCTGTTCACCTTCCCCACTCTGAGTTTCATCCTAGACCAGCAGAGATGATATTTATAAAAGATTTAGGAACTAAAAGGAATCAAGAGGCACAGAAGACAGTAATTCAGGAACCAGAGCTAGAGCAGCGGTTCCCAAAGTTTGGATCCATGTTCCACAGCATCAGCCTCACCTGAGAATTTGTTAGGAATTAAAATTCCCAAGCCCCACCCCAGACCTGCTGAATCAAACACTTCAGGAGTGGAAACAGGCAGACAATGTTTTTATAAACCCTTGGGTGATTCTGAGACAGAGAATAATCAGGTAGTGAATCAACCCAATGACCAGAAGGGATTTCTTGGACCTAGTCAGAGGGAAGAAACTGTACCTTATGATATAAGTCTTGTTTACTAGCAGAGCTGAGGGAGACTGACCTTGGGGAATGTGGTTCTATTAAACAAACAAACAAAGAAACAAACAAAAAAATTGAAATCTGAGATGCTTTAGATGTTAACAAGAATGGTTTAGTTTTAAGAAACTGTAGTATCAGGGGACATTCAAGATGAGACAAGCCTGCTCAGAGGACAGCCAGATGTCAGAGCAGACACAAAAGCACAGCAGGGGACCAAGACTGCGTACAGATGCACCACGGTTCCAAAAAATGCAGCTAATCTTCAGTTTGGTCCCTGTAAAGACACAGAAGAAATGGTGGGGGTTTGAGAGACTGGAAAGAGAGGATGTGTTTAAGACTCTGAACTTCAGAAAGAATAGATATACTTGCTAGGCAGGTAACAGTTACAGCTAGGAATGCAATGAAGCCAGTAATATTCATGTCAGGCTCACCCCGGTGAGAGAATTGATTTTTCTCAGTATTAGACCTTGTATTAGTAAGGCTTTTTCAGAAGAATAGAACCAAGAGCGAGTGTGTGTGTATATATCATATATACATATATATTATATATATGTGTGTATACATATATGTGTATATATATGTGTGTATATATATGTGTGTGTACATGTATATATATATATGTGTATGTGGATATACATATGGAGAGAGAGAGATTTATTTTAAGGCATTGGCTCACATGATTGTAGAGGTTTGGTGAGTCCAAAATCTGATGGAATAGGCCAGCAGGCTGAAGACTCAGGGAGGGATTGTAGTTTGAGTCCAAAGGCAGTCCGCTGACTGAATTCCTTCTTTCCCAGGAAAGGTCAGTCTTTGTTCTAAGAAGACCTTCAAGTGCTTGGATGTAGCCTGACCATCTTATGAATGGCAATCTGCTTTCCTCAGAGTGGACTACTGTAAAGTTCAATGTCATTCAAAGAACAGAAATATCAAAACAATGTTTGGCCAAATATCTAGACACAATGGCCCACCCAAGTTGACACATAAAGTTGTCTATCATAGGACTGTACCTAGGAAAGCTCACTACCTCTGAGGGTGGGGGTGGGGTGGTGCCTGTGGCGTGTGTAGTAGGCTGCTATTATATCAGACAGTTGAAAGAGGCAGAGATCTGACAGGGAGATCCTCACTAAAGGAATATACTACCTTTTTTTGTGTTCTGCTCATATCTATTTATAAGCTGTGTGTGTGTGTAATATTCTAGTTAGAGGAAAGGAATTGTATGAATTTCTACAAATAAATCAAGTACTAATTATCCCTCAACTGTCTGAGACAGTTTCTAAAATTTTAAATTTATTTCCTCCTACCATTCTCTTACTCAAGACTGTCCTAATTTCTAGATGCTCTGCATCAGCATAATCTCCTTGCTTTACAGACATTTTCTATATAACTCTTCATGTATTTTGACCATATTTTCATGGTGTTTTTTTTTCTTTGGTGTCTATAAAAATTAACGGGCATGTACACTATTCTATTTTGCTATTACAAATAATATTGCTGTGAACATTTTTGTGCAAGTGTTTTGGTACATATGCACACTCATTGCTGTGGGGATATTACTAAAAGTGATATATGTGGCCATGCTCAGTTTTATTAGACTACATTATACAAATTTCCTCAAGCTCTGTCTGGGAATTCTAGGTGCTCTACATCCTCGCCAACACTTGGTCTTCTCAGTCTTGCCATTTCAGTGGATTTGAGGTGAGTATTTTATTAAGATTTTAATCTGCATTTTCCTGAGTACGAGAAAGTTTGAATTCCCTGTCATGTTAGCCGGCCATTTTGATATCTCTTTTGGAGGAAGTACCTGTTCAAGTCTTTCCCTTTTTTTGATCGGGCTGTCTGTCTTCGTGTTGGTTTTTTGGACTTTCTTTATGTATTTTGTATGTAAGCCCTTTGTAGATTAATAGGTATTGTGTGTATCTTCTACTCTATGGCTTGCCTTTTTACTCTTAATGGTGTCCTTTAATAAACAGAAGGTCTTAATTTTAATGTAGTCCACTTTATCAGTCTTTTTCTTTATGGTTAGTGCTTTTGTGTCCTGTTTAAGAAAACTTTCTCAGCTCGAAAATAGTGGAGGCTTTGTTACATTAGAGATTTTCTTAGAAATTTTATGTTTAACCACTTACATTTTAGTTTTACTCTCCTGGAACTGATTTCATGCAAAGTACGAAGTAGGGTCAAGGTTAATTTTTTCCAGCGTGCTCCAGGTCAGGTTGCCTGGAGATCAAATCTGGGGTATTGAGATTTGTGTGCAGGAGTTTTACTGGGATAAAACTGTCAGATACAACCTGAGAGGGAGCAGAGGAAGCAAGTTTGGGTGGAGAGAGAGGTTAAGCTGTGTTACAGTTGCAAGGGACCCAGGCTATCCCCAAGGGGAGCTCTTGAATTGGAATGGTCCTTCAGTGACCAATCTAAGAAAGGGCCAGAATTTTGGACACTTGCACGCACCAGTTACTGGATGTTGGATACCCTATGGGAGCGAGTTACAATCTTGGATACAGCAGATTTCTTTGACTAAGGGACGTTCCCAGAGAGACAGATGCAGCTGTGAGCTATCAGCAGCCAACTTTCCCAGCAACCAGGGAATGAGTGCCTCGGTCCTGAAGGTGGATCTGAGTAAACCAGTCGACTCAGTGCCATTTCTTGAAAAGATTGTCTATTCCCAGAAAGGTTGCTGCAGTGCCACCTTTGTCATAGATCAAGGGACCATGTGCGTAGGTCTCATTTTGAACTCTGTCCTGTTCCAGTGGGGTCTCTGTCAGTCCTTGAGCCAGTAACATGCCATTTGAATTACTGCAGCTTTATCCTAAGTGTTAATATCAGGGACATCCTGTTTTCCAAGATTATCTTGGCTAAGAATTAAATTATTTTACTGTTTTCTGTGCCGAGTCCCTGAAAATCTTTTTTCCTCCTTTTCTCTGAAGCTGCTGTAAATGAAAAATAATCAGATTCAAATTACTTATATTGGTATAAAATACAGCTGATTTGTGTATGTTGCCCTTGTATTTGTCAGTCATGTCAAACTTATTTTATTAATTCAAATAATTAAACTGTAGATTATTTTGAATTTTATCATATATAACTATGTTGTCATTGAAAAATTACGGTTTTATATCTTCTTTTTATATCTTCTTTTCCACTCCTGGAACCTTTTAACTTATTTTCCTTACTTTAGGAAACTCTGACATAATGATGGATAAAATATCATGTTTAATAGCCATAGTAGGTAATTGTAGCACAATTTATTTAATCAATATTTGATTGAAGGACACTTAAATTGGTCCTCTCTTTTTCATAACTAATGCTGCAATGAGCTTCTTTTTACAAACATTTTTGTGTAAGTTATCTCATTCATTCATTCCTTAGTGTGTATCCAGGATTTCTTGAAATAATCCAATCAACAGTTAAATGCATATAAAGCAAATTAAAAATATTTTAGAAACAAGTATATGTAGCTGTCCCGAACAATGCAATTTCTTAATAAGTTCTGTTTTAACTTACAACGGGATCGTATTTCTACCGGAAAAAAGTCTACTGTCTTGAAATGTAAATTGAGAAAAAAGACTTTTGGAAGATGTGACCCTATCTACTCCTTTGTATTTTTGCTTTAAGGTACTCTGGCTTCCTGAGATTCTAACAGTCTTACTGTGCTTTTTTATAAATCTCTTTCACAGTGTAAGAATTCACCTGATCTCTTGACCCTAAATAAAAATGCATTTTTTCAACAATTGTAAAAAGAAAGCAGAGAGAAAGGGAAGAAGAGAGGTGGGGAGAGAAAACTAAAGAGGGAAAAAAGATGTGTGGATAAACAACTTGAGACCTTAATCCCCTCCCCCACTTTCATTTCAAGAGAGTAGCCTATAATTCATTGCCTCAGGGGAGGTACAGAACCATCTGCGGAACGGTCTTGTCTTTGTTTCAGAAACTTAATCCCAATGACAACAATAATTCCCCGGAAACAAAACAAAACAAAACATAACAAAAACTTCCCTTGGTCTAGTATAAGTAGAGGTTCATAATCCCAGAGTAACAGTGACCCAGGTCCTGTTTACTGGAGATGTGCCGGGGAGGCAACAAGATATTAGAGAGGAATATTGTCGGGGTGGGGGGGGGATCATACTAGAGTTGTCAGATAAAATATAGGACATCTAGTTATATCTGAAATTCACATAGACAATGAATAACTTTGGGGAGTATAAATATGTCCTAAATATTGCATTGAACATACTTACACTAAAAAATTATGTGTCATTTATCTGAAATTCAAATTTAACCGCATGTCCTATTTTTTTGTTTGCTTGTTTTTTATTTCATTTTGTTGTGTTTGCTAGATCTGGCATGTGCAGAGATTCCTGGGTCCGTGTATGTTCTGGCATGCATCAGAGGACCTCTGGGTCTGGGTTCACTCAGTCAAGGACAGTGGGTACCTTGATGGTGGGTAGAGTCAGCAGATGAATGAGGACTAAGCCCTGTCACAGTGCGAAGCCTTGGAACCTGGGTCCAGACTGGTATGGTAGATCTTTCCAGAATATATGAGGCTGAATGTTTGATTTGTGCACTGAGATGAAATTTTAGAGTAAAAATTACATTGTTTTCCAGAATATTTAAAAGCCTGATTCCGTTTACATCTGAGGTTGTTAAGATTTTTCCTAGTGATGATACAAAACCAAAAAACTAAGAAGGTTTGGAGTTTCAAAATCTGGGTGATTTTGAACACCCAGCAGCTTGTCTCCTGTTTCCCAACGGCCACCTATTAGGAAAAGGCTCTGTTTGTGTAGGACAGAAGGAGGGCTAAGGATGGAGGAATGGTGACAGCTGCCTGTCCCTGCATACTCAGCGGGTTTCTTTGTGTCCTGTGAGGTGTTCTGAGTTCCAGACTACACGGCATGTACTGAGGGATCTGCCCAGCTCAGACCCACAGGGCATGCACCCGGTTTAGCCGCAGATAGCATTCTTGTCTGCCACTGCAGAGCTGTCTGATGGCAGTGGGAGATATTAGTCAGTCTTGGTCATAAAGAATGCGGCCAAGACCAGGACCTGCAAAGTCAATCCAACTAAATGAGTTTCCCCAGGGAGCTATGTGTGTAGGAGGTGAAACCCCCCAAGTTGTACATACTGTTTTGTTACTACAGAACTTTGACTCGAACCTGCAGGTGGCTCTTCTGATCTCATGCAAGGACTTCTTTCATCCTCATGACTTAGAAACTAGCCTGAAAGTTGCCAGGTTGTTTTCTTGGCCATTTTCCCCTTGGCTCATATCCTAAACTTTAATGCTTTACCACTCCTACAGTAAGGGTGTGTGTGTGCTGGAACCCACAGATGTCAAACACAACCAGGAAAACAGAGCTATTGAGAGAGAACTTAGAGATCTTAGAAAGATCTAGAGTGGCCAGACTGATCCACCTAGTTAATGTTACTCCCCGCCCCCCCATCTCCCCTCTGATTTCTTCTTGACCTAAAAAATTTTTTTATATGCTCAGAATTTTTTCTTGTAAATATTTATTTGTATGTGTGTGTGTGTGTGTGTGTGAGAGAGAGAGAGAGAGAGAGAAAGTGAGCGAGCAGGGGAGCAGAAAGGGAGGGAGACTCGGGATTGGAAGTGTTGTGCGCGATTCGTGAGTCCAGAGACCCCCAGGTTCTAGGCTCTGAGCTGTCAGCACAGGGCTCAAACTCACAAGCCATGATTATGAGCTGAGCCGCCCAGATGCCCCGTTTCTTGACTTTTGATTGGAGGCTGTTCTGATTGACATGTTTCTGTTAGGATGTTGTGGGGAAGGAGGTTCTTCTCTTACTAAGAGGGAGATCCTGGGCCCATATTTTTTCTTCAGCTGCTCCAATGACAAGTTTAAATAAGGAAAGAGAATCCAGAAAAGAAACTCAGGTGGGTGCATTACGCAGAGACGTGAATTGTTTTTCATCCTTTTCACCCTTCATGCTTAAAAAAAAAATCTACCTCTTAGGACGGCAGCTCAGTTCTCTCCTGGTCCTTGTACCAAATCTGCCGTCATCCTGGCAGGGAGTGGGTGTGAGGATGGGGAAGCTAAGCTTCCCGGGGAGATGCTGTAATAACAAAACCAGTAAAGTGGAGGCAAAAACAACTTCATTGCAATTTGCAGAAAGCTCTGTCCTGGTTTTTAGGAATTCCCTAATTCAGAAGTCATTTGGCAATGCAAAGACCTGTTCCTGGGCATGTATTTCTGAGAACTAATCCTTTTCATGACTTCCAGGGCCATTTTAAAGATGAAATTGTTGATGATCAAGCAACTGTTGCATGAAGTCTAAAATCCTCTGCCTGTATATAAGAGATGTTCTGTGCTCCTTCTCACTTTAAAAAAAATGTTTATTTACTTTTGAGAGAGAGAGAGAGAGAGGGAGGGAGGGAGAGACAGAGAGAGAAAGGGGAACAGAAGATCTGAAACAGGCTCTGCGTTGACAGCAGTGAGCCTAATGCGTGGCTGGAAGTCATAGACCATGAGATCATGGTCTGAGCCGAAGTTCGATGCTCAACCAGCTGAGCCACCCAGGAGCAGACCCTTTCTCACTTCTATTCCTAACTTAGTTAAAGAAAAATCTGGACTCAATATTATCCTTATGTTGTACTGACAATACGGCTATGTTTCTACCATGTTTATGTATCTAGCTGTCCTCACCATCTCTCACTAAACAGCAACTTGCCTCCCGTAGTTTCCTGATGTTTTTTAAAAAAAAAGCCCCCTCCCCTCCCCGCAGGCAGGGTTTCTCTCTGCTTCTCTATTATCAGAGGCTTTTAAATGAACACTGAAATCAGCCTCTCTGGGGTATCTATTTTCTTCTTCCGAGAACTGAAAGAAGGTACTCATAGCCCAGGTACGATGGGAAATCAGCCTTATTTCCTGAGTTCACACCTTAAATGCTTTTTAGGGAAGGAGGACTGGAGCACTGCCCTGTGCCCTTCTGGTAGGAGAGGAGCTCCTAAACTTTATCTTTTCTCTTCCCCATCTTTCATCCAAGGGAATCCCTGAAATAGCTTTTATTGTCAAATAGGTGAATGGCTTGCAATTGCTATCTAGTCTTCAGGTGCCATATTTATCATACCACATACCATTAAATACGTCAGATTAAACTTGTAGTAAATCTCACCTACTCTCAACATTACTGTTTATTTTTGCTTAAAAATCCGGGATAATTTCCTCTGGAAACAATGACAGGTTGTTCTGTCATTGATCAAACCCAGCCTTCTGGAGAATTATGTTTTGCGCCTGTGATCTTGCTGTACACCCCATGCTGGAAGCTTAGCTACCCTCCCAGTGGGTACACAGCTTCTCATTTCCTCTGCCTTCTGTTCATGATTTATGGATCAGATAGAGGATGATGTTGGCTCCATCTGGAAAGTGGGTCAGCCAGTCTTTGAGGAGACATGTTAGAGGCCTAGAAATAGTGCTCTGGATACAAACTCCATAAGTTTAGAGGCTGATAGGGAAGGGAAGAAAGGACTTGATCTTCAGAAAGTGAAATCAAACTTCAACCTGAAGTGGGCTGCTATCAAAGATGATAGCTCAGCCAAGTGTAAATAACAACTATTATTAATATGAAGGTCTAGTTGAAGGCAGGCACTGCGAACCCTCATCTGATTTCAAGTCAGGAGGCCCGTCTGAGCACTGAAGCTTTTTTGGCATTGGGAAAAAGTTGACTGTGTTAGTCAGGAGGAGTAAAATGTTGGCACCAACAGGAACATTTACACTGTTGCTTTGTCAGATTTGTCAGCCCAATAAATTCTAAAGGGTGAAGAGGGTCATATAGCCCATGAGGACCATTCATTTGCGGACAAAGCTATAGAAGCAATGACAGTTGACAGTGATTTCTTTCCTTCATTTCTGTCCCTTCCCTTTCCTTTCTTTTGCTCCTTTAATTGACTTCAGGACCTTGGATTTAACATAATCCTTTGTTCAAGACACTTTCACTATTGGTCAATACATGATCTGATTTATTTATTTAATTATTTTAGGTAAGCACTTGTGAATCTTCCACTTAGCACCTTGTCCCATTCATATACGTCACTCCACTGAAAGAGCCCAGCCATCTCTCTGAAGCCTGTGTTCATAATGTCCTTGCTTTCATTTCATATGTGTGAGCATAACACAGTTTATTCACCTGTTCTCCTGTTGATGAGCATTTAGGCTCAAGGTTTTTGCTATTTAAACAGTAATGTTGGGGCACCTGCGTGGCTCAGTTGGGTAAGCGTCCGAGATCAGCTCAGGTCATGATCTCACAGTTTGTGGATTTGAACCCCATGTCCGGCTCTGTGCTGACAGCTTAGAGCATGCTTCAAATTCTGTGTCTCACTCTCTCTCTCCCCTTCCTCTGCTCACACTCTGTCTCTCTCAGTCTCTAAAAAAGAAATAAATGTTAAAAAGTTTTAACAAAATAAACAGTACTGTTATTAACATTCTTGTACATTTCACAAGGTATACACGTTCCAGAATTTCTTTTGTGTATGTATTAACAATGGAATGCTGGATCATAGAATAGTGAATATTTGACATTACAAGATAATGCTAAATTATTTCCCCAAAACAATAATACTCATTTACATTTCCAACAGCAATGCATAGGAGATTTTTGTGAATCTACATCTCTTCCATCCTTTGCACATCCAGTGCTAATAACTTGATCATTTGACTTTTTAATATTTCCCAGTCATATAGATCTAACTTATATTTCATTGTGCTTTGATTTGCATTTCTGCACTCATTAATGAGATTCATATGTTTACAGGCCACATGTTTCTTCTGTTTTGAAATTTCTGATTATATCTCCTTCTTTTAACAAATTAAAAAATGTTTTAATTTGCATCCAAGTTACTTAGGATATAGTGCAATAATAATTTCAGGAGTAGAATCATTATCCATCCCCTACAGATAACACCCAGTGCTCGTCCCAAGTGTCCTCCTTAATGTCCCTTACCCATTTAGCCCATCCCCCACCCCAAACCCCTCCAGCAACCCTCAGTTGCTGTATTTAAGAGTCTCTTATGTTTTGTCCCCTTCCATGTTTTTATATTATTTTTGCTACCCTCCCTTAGGTTCATCTGTTTGGTATTTTACATTCCACATATGTGTGAAGTCATTATATATATGTATATTTAAAATTTTTTAACATTTATTTAATTTTGAGAGAGAGAGAGACAGAGTGTGAGCAGGTGAGGGGCAGAGAAAGAGGGAGACACAGAATCTGAAGCAGGCTCCAGGCTCTGAGCTGTCAGCATAGAGCCTAACATGGGGCTTGAACTCACAAACCATGAGCTCATGACCTGAGCTGAAGTTGGACAATTAACCAACTGAGCCACCCAGGCACCCCTGAAGTCATATGATATTTGTCTTCCTCTGATTGACTAATTTCACTTAGCATAATACACTCTAGTTTCATCTATGTTGTTGCAAATGGCAAGATTTCATTCTTTTTGATCACTGAGTAATATTCCATTGTATGTATATGCCACATCTTCTTTATCCATTCATCTGTCAATGGACATTTGGATTCTTTCCATACTTTGGTTATTGTTGATAGTGCTGCTATAAACATTGGGGTGCATGTGCCCCTTTGAAACAGCACACCTGTATCCTTTGGATATACCTAGTAGTGCAATTGCTGGGTCATAGGGTAATTCTATTTTTAATTTTTTGAGGAACCTCCATACTGTTTTCCAGAGTGGCTGTACCAGTTTGCATTCCCACCAGCAGTGCAAAAGGGTTCCTCTTTCTCCACATTCTTGCCAACATCTGTTGTTGCCTGAATTGTTAATTTAAGACTTTCTGACAGGTATCAGGTGGTATCTCATTGTGGTTTTGCTTTGTATTTCCCTGATGATGAGCAACGTTGAGCATCTTATTGTGTGTCTGTTAGCCATCTGGATGTCTTCTTTGGAAAAGTGTCTATTCATGTCTTTTGCCCATTTCTTCACTGGATTATTTGTTTTTTGGGTGTTGAGTTTGATAAGTTCTTTATGGATTTTGGATACTAACCCTTTATCGGACATGTCATTTGCAAATATCTTCTCCCATTCTGTTGGTTGACTTTTAGTTTTGCTGATTGTTTCCTTTGCCAGGCAGAAGCTTTTATCTTGATGAGGTCCCACTAGTTGATTTTTGCTTTTGTTTCCTTTGCCTCCAGAGACATGTCAAGTAAGAAGTTGCTGCGGCCAAGGTCAAAGAGGTTATCACCTGCTTTCTCCTCTAGGATTTTGATGGCTTTCTTTCTCAAATTTAGGTCTTTCATCCATTTTGAGTTTATTTTTGTGTATGGTATAAGAAAGTGCTCCAGATTCATTTTTCTGCATGTCAGTGTCCAGTTTTCTCAACACCATTTGCTAAGGAGACTTTTATTCCATTGGATATTCTTTCCACACTTGTGGGTCCATTGATGCATGTGTCTGTTTTTGTGTCAGTACCATACTGTCTTGATGATTACAGCTTTGCAGTGCAGCTTGAAGTCTGGGATTGTGATGCCTCCAGCTTTGGCTTTTTTCTTCAGGACTGCGGTGGCTATTTGGAGTCTTTTCTGCTTCCATACAAATTTTAGGAATGTTTGTTCTAGCTCTGTGAAGTATGCTGATGTTATTTTGATAGGGATTCTTTTAAAAAAAATTTAATGTTTATTTTTGTGTGTGTGTGAGAGAGAGGGATCAAGCAGGGGAGATGCAGAGACAGAGGGAGACAGAGAATCTGAAGCACACTACTTGCTGTCAACGCAAAGCCTGATGTGGGGCTCAAACCCGTGAACTGTGAGATTATGACCTGAGCCAAAGTTGGATGCTCAGCTGACTGAGCCACCCAGTTGCCCCTCTGATCATGTCTTCTGCTCATTTTTCAACTGAGATAAAAGTACTTTTATATGAATAAGTAGGAACAGTGATTTTTCTAAAAAATAAACATATTTTTGAATCTAAACTTAGGATTCTACTACCAAATGGAATTGGCACCAATTATTTTATATATTAACATTCCTACCCTAAGAAAATCTTTTTTAAAAAAATCTTATTCTCATCTAACACAGGGTTTTAATGGGCAAGTTCTGACCTTCAGAGAATTACATTCCTGAATTCAAGAATGTTTAACCATTTTGACCATTATCATCTTGCTTTCCCTGTTTACTTCCAGTCCAAACCACCATAATCTCTTATTTTGACTACCGTAATAGCTTCATAACCGGTCTCTATGCTTCTGCTCATGCCCTCCTCCTTCAGACTACATAGCAGTCCTCATGATTTTGTCACTCCTGTCAAATCCCCCCATGACTTGTCGTTGCAATAAAACTGAGACTCATTGTCATAGCTCCCAAAACACTATATGATTTGATTCTTGCCTTCTCTTCTCCTTCCTCTTTCTTTGGTCTCTATCTGCACAGTCATTTTTGATGTTTCTGAGAAGACCAGACTTGATCCCCTTTTAGGGCTTTTGTGATCATTGTTTTCTTCTGGGAAAGCTGTTCTCCTGAGTCTTCCCATGTATCACTCTTCATACCATTCAGTCTTCTACTCAATCCCACTTAATCAACTGCTTTCCTTGATGAACAATCACTATCTAACTTCTTATTCTCCTTTATTTTTCCTTATGATACTTATTACATGTGAGAAGTATGTCATATTATTTTTCATTTGTTCATTGTTGGTCTCTTCTCTGAAACGTAGAACGTAGTCTCACCATGCTGACAGAGACTTGACTTGTTTATAGCAATATCACTTTCATCTAGAATAGGGTCTGGCACATAGTGGCCCTCCTCATTGGTATTTTTTGTTAAATAAAATAAAAAATAATACAGATGAGGAAGCTATCCAAAATTTCTTCAGTTGTCCATGTAAATGTTCAGAGACAGCATTATGTCAGCAAATGTAAATCATATAATACAAAATGAAGTAATAAGAACCAAGATGATACTAGACAGGCTCAAAAGATGATTCTAGAAAATCAACTGAATCATGAAGAATACCTAGAGTTGGTAGTTTTTTTAAACAAACTTTATTGAAGTGCATTTCACCTATCACCCCTTTAAGTGTACAATTCAATTACTGCAAGTAATTTACTGAATAGTACTGCTATTATCACCAATTTTAGAGCCTTTTCATCTCCCTGGTCAGAACCGTCATGCCCATTGATGGTGGTTCTTTTTTCTGTTTCTAGGCTCAGGTAACCAACAATCTACCTTTTGACCTTTGGTCTCTATAAATTTGCCCTTTCTGGACATTTCATATAAACACAATATATGGTCTCTTGTGTCTAGCTTTTATCACTTAGTCTATTTTTGAGCTGCTTGCATGGCATAGCATGTGTCAGTGGTTTGGTCATATTTCTGGCTGAATAGTATTCTATTACATAGTTGTACCACATTGTGTCTCTCCACTCAACAGTTGAGATATCTTCAGGTCATTTCTAGATTTTGGCTATCATGAATAATGCTGCTGTGAACATTCATGGGTATGTCTTTGTGTGGACACATGCTTTCATGTCTCTTGGGTAAACACCTACAAGTAGGATTACTGGGTCATGTGGTAGCTTGTCTTGTATTTTTTTTTGAGAAACTGCTAATCTGTTTTCCAAGGTGACTGTGCCACTTTTCATACCTACCAGCAACATAGGAATCCTCCTATTTTTTAACATCCTCACCAATAGTTGTTATTGTGTGTCTTATTTATTGTAACTTTCTATTGGGTATGTAATGGTATCTTGAGATTTTAATTTTCATCTCCCTCAAGACCAATGGTGTTGGGCATCTTTTCATGCTTTTGTTAGCCATTTGTGTATCTTTTAGGAGAAATGTCTAGTCAGAGAGTTGGTAGTATTGAAAGACTTTTACAAGAGGGAACATGTATTTGTAGAAGTTTTCTCTTCTCAAAAAATGGAGTTAGCTTCTACAAAGGCAAGCATAGGACTAGAATATGCAAATTACTTATAAAGAAAGAGGGTAAACAGCATAGCTTTGTCACAATGAAAGGACTCTAAAAGGTAGTGGAAGGCTGATGGGATGGGGGAGAAAATTTAGTAAATGGTCTTGAACTCCAGGTTGAGAAATGCAGTACAAGAGGAGTGATAGCAAAAAGGGACAGGATTTTGATACCTAAGGGAAGGATTATGGGCAAAATATGTATGCACTAGTTTTCCTGTTTGTGGCAAGATAAACGGTCTCAATTATTTGAGTCTATCAATGATCTTAGTCTGTCAAAAAACTGTAGGAAAGAAATAGATTCAAATGACCATTTGATTCATCTGTCTATCCAGGCAGAATATAAATATAACTCATTTCTGATACATAGATGTAGTTTCTACCAAAGATCACAAACTATCCTTCAAGGAAAGATTCTCTCCAATTCTTGGTTAATCCATCTCAATTAAAAAAATAACTTTGACATTCAGAAAAAATTTCTTGTTCATTCTTACTGATTTTTTGAATTTTAATTAAATTTTACTTTTTTCTCTCTATAATATCTGATTTGAGATACAAAAACAAATAGTGAAAACAGCTCCTTTTCATCACATTTGGTACTCATGATACAGCAGATTCTTGAAAATTGTTTCTCTTTTTAGCCTTCTGTTCTCTAGTCTGATTTTTCTTTTTCCTTTTTTTCTAGTCTGCTGTTTCTATGCAATATATAAGAGCTCATTTTTGCAGAGTGCTCATGAAGAACCCATTTCTCCCCAGACATTGTGGTACGTGATGGCCATGTATACTTGAAGTCAGCCCCATTACTGAAGAACATTTATTGACACAGTGAACAAAAGAAACCAAAACCTTCTTGTGCCAAAATTTCTCTAAAATTCTTCCGTGTCTGAATAGGGAGCTGTTGGTAAAGATGAAGCAAAATTTTCCATGAAACTGTTTATTCCAAAGAGTACATCAAAATGACAGAAACAATTTACATATGCCACAAGATTCAGACTTTTGCAGTTCACATCCTACTAGATCTGCAAAACTGCTTCATACCTGGGCTCATGATTAGGTTTGTCATGTTCTTAGCCTGAAGGTATTTCCATCAGAATATGTGTAGTGGTTTTCTTCTTTTGCTACATTTTGCTGGAATGTATTTCTGTGTCATGTCCCCTTTTTTATTTTTCCCACAAAACCCCAACAATAAGAAGATATCTGGCAGTTCAACAGTATCAACATTACTGGACTAATTTCCTCCAACTTTTTGAAAATAGCAAAACTTTTACAAGTGACTTAATATTACTAAAAACTTGGTTTTATTTCCTCATTAAATTTTTATTTGAGTGTAGTTGACACACAATGGTACATTACTTTCAGGTGTACAACATAATGATTCGACTTCTCTACACATTATGCTATATGCTTGCCACAAGTGTAGCTGCCATCTGTCACTATGCCATGCTATTATAATATCACTGATTATATTCATCATGCTGTGCCTTTTATTCTTGTGACTTATTCATTCCATAAAGTCTGTATCTTTCACTCATGTTCACTATTTTGTCTAGTCCCCACTCCTGTTCCCTCTGGCAACCATCAGTTTGTTCTCTGCATTTACAGGGATGATTCTGCTTTTTGCTAAACTTATTTTTTATAAGCATGTTTGGGTTTACGAGTTTCTGCTCTTTTATAGTGAGAATTGCCATTTATTAGTGTCTCCTATGTGTATACAACTTGTCTGTGTGCAGACATGGTCCTGGATACTTGAAGTTTCCAACTTTCAAAAACTCCTTTATTAAGATGGAAAGCCAAGTCCTAAATTGATCATGAAGTAAACCTCCATTATGCCCAAGGTAATGTGCTTATGAAAACAATATCATGAACTATAACAACAAACAAATACATATGATATGAGAAGCTTCCCTCCAAGAAGAGAAGCAGACAAAATTGAGCAAAGACAAAATAATTCATTTCCCATCTCTTCCAATCCACAAAATCCTTTTTCAGTAAACTTTGTTTCAAATACTTGGGTTGTTCTTATTTCTTCATGAGAAAGGGAATCACCAATCCTTGTATTAAAAAGAGTTGGGCTGGGGCACCTGGGTGGCTCAGTTGGTTAAGCATCCAACTTCGGCTCAGGTCATGATCTCACGGTTCATGGGTTCGAGCCCCGTGTCGGGCTCTGTGCTGACAGCTCGGAACCTGGAGCCTGCTTCAGATTCTGTGTCTTCCTCTCTCTCTGACCCTCCCCTGCTCATGATCTCTCTCTCTCTCTCAATTAGAAATAAATAAAACATTAAAAAATTTTTTTAATTAAAAAAAAATAGTTGGGCTTTCACTAATTTGGTGTGCTTTTTTGAAATGCTGTGTTAGTCCCTTCCAGCACTGCTGAATGTCAGGTCAGGGACATGGAAAGCCATTTAAGGAAATTCTCTGCCTTAGCACACTCAGGATTTTCCTACATAAATGCCATTTCCTGGTGTTTTCTTCCTTTATGGTCAGAAAGTTTTTTAGATGTCTTTAGGTTTACAGAATGATTTTGTGGGGGGGGGGGATGGGACATTAGGAGAAACTAGCAGTTTGAGTCAAAACCCAGGTGACTCTGTAGATGATACTGTTTAGCAGCACTTAAAAAAGATGCACTTTATTGGGAAGGCAAGAACAGCCCAAGTCACGACTTTATAGTGAAAAGCAGAGGAGATGGCTCTTGAAAGAGCAAGAGTGTTTTTAGAAGTGATGCTGACAGGGAGTAAGAGTTTTAAGGGTAAACTGGAGGCAGATGAGAATAAACTGCTAAGTAAAAAACATAAACATCTTGGGTAAACTTTCTAAGTTGGAAATAGAAAATCAGAGTTTTTTTTTTCCACAAGCAGATTTCAGGCATTTTTTTTCACTCATTGATGTTGACTTTCTTCTCTTTCCATGTGAAATACACGGAAAGAGTGTAAGCATATAGATGTGACAGATTATAATGATGAAAAGCCCGGCACAGAGCAGTGGTTCTAAAAGAGTGATTCCTGGACCACCAGTATCAACATCACCTGGGAACTTGTTAGGAATGCAAATTCTCAGGCCCTACTCCAGACCTACTGATTTGCAATTTTGTGGGGTATGGCCACTGATTTGTGTTTTGACAAAAGCTCTCCAGGTGAATCTAATGCATACTAACATTTGAGAACCACTGGTATAGTTATTAAGAATATAATGTCTGGAGCGAGATAGCTATATTTCTTAGGCAATTCATTTTTTGTTTGTTTGTTTCCCATCTGTACAATGATAACAGTAGCAAACTGTGTGGTAATGAAGACTAAAAGAGCTAACCTGTGTCAAATCCTTAGGACAATGCCTGGCTACAGTAGATGCTATATAAATGTTTAGATGATAATGATGATATTAATGTTAATAAAAATATTATTCTTTATAGGTGTTAGTTTCATTGTTATTCACCGGCTACAGTTCACAATTTATAGCAAAGCTTTTTATTTACCAGGAGATCTACTCTCCTAATTTCTTAGAGTTATTTTTCATGGCTCAAGGTAGTATTTCTCAGCATGTGCTCTGTGGACCATTTGCAACAAAATCACCTGTGGTGCTTATTAAGATGCAGATTCTCAAGTTCTGCGCAGACCCACAGCGATACTCAGAATCCTCTAGCGATACTTCTATCCTGAAATTTCAAAACTACTGCTCTTGGGTGACAAAGACCATGATCTTCATTTTGAAAGCGGGCATGTGAGGCACAGGGATGGCATATGCTTAGGGAAATCCAGAATCTCAGGAAGATCAGGAGTAAGAACTGGATTTCTGATTTTGTGTTCTATCAACAAACTATGCTGTACCTCAGTTGTTTCATTTGCTTTATCAGGAATTTGATGGGGGTTGTGCCATTTTGTTTACTGAGATCCATCATTATTTAGCCTAAAAATAACATTTACCTTGTAATTCTAGAACTATTAAGAACGATGAGTTCCTGGAAATATACCTAGCCCATTATCTGTTATTCAGCCACAAATGTCCCAGTTGCGGATGTATCTAATACATCACTCTTACAGTACAGATGAAGCAAAAGAGTTCAGAGAGGTTGAGGAAATTGTCAAAAGTCATGTGACTGGACAATGGCAGAGCCAAGAGTAGATTTTGGTCTCCCACCTACCAATTCAGTGTTCATTCACCATATCCCACTGTCCTGATTGCTTGCTGATTTAAATGATGTAAAGCAGCACTTAAATTCTTAAAATAACTACCTATACTGCTCATATAAAATCTGGTCTCAGCAGTTTTTAACCTCCTTTAACTTCTTTCTTTCTTTCTTTCTTTCTTTCTTTCTTTCTTTTTTTTCTTTTACAAATAGTTTATTGTCAAGTTGGTTTCCATAGAACACCCGGTGCTCATCCCCACAAGTGCCCTCCTCCATGCCCATCTCCCCCCTCCGCCCCACACCCATCTGTCCTTAGTTTGTTCTCAGCATTCAAGAGTTTCTCATGGTTTGCCTTTCTCCCTCTCCCCCACTATTTCCCCCCTTAGTCTTCCCCATGGTCCTCCGTTAAGTTCCTCCTAATCCTCCTATACGTGCAAACATATGGTACTTGTCCTTCTCTGCCTGACTTGTTTCGCTCAGCATAACACCCTCAAGGTCCATCCATGTTGCTACACATGGCCAGATTTCATTCTTATTCATTGCCATGTAGTAGTCCATCATATAGATAAACCACATCTTCTTGATCCATTCATCCATTGATGGACACTCAGGCTCTTTCCATGTTTTGGCTATTGTTGAGAGCGCTGCAATGGACATTGGGGTACATGTGCCCCTATGCATCAGCATCCCTGTATCCCTTGGGTAAATTCCTAGCAGTGCTGTTGCTGAGTCATAGGGGAGTTCTAGTGTTAATTTCCTGAGGAACCTCCACACTGTTTTCCATGACCTCCTTTAATTTCTTTTACCTAAAGATATGCAAACATCACATCTTCTTTTTTATAATAGTGATAAATTAATTGTATGACAACTAATGCCTCATCATTCCATTGCATATTGCTTTTTTTATCAGTGCAAATTTCACTGTTCTAAAGCAATTAGATTGACTTCTCAAACTGTAATGATAAAGCTTTGGGCCTTTTCACATAGGGCTTACATGTCTTGTATGCATTGTTCTATTACAGTCAAGCTCCTATGCAGTATCACTATGTATTTAGACAACTTCATTCTTAATTTTGAGACCACACAGGGTTATTTGTCTATATTTACAAATTATTATCATATAATTGGTGTGTGTGTGGGGGGAAGCTATTCATGCCAAAATTACTTGATTGTTTTCTTTTTGCCTCAATTGTTGGTGCTTTTCATATCATATATGACCTTCAGGTTATTGTAGTTATTTTCTTCCAGTACTCCTTCCTGTTAAGGATGGAATATTGGTAGTCTTAGTGTACTCATAGATTACACCCTGTACGTGAGGCAAGATTCTTTCCATCTTTTAGTTAATTCGCTGCTACCTACCATCTAGGTAACGATTCCTTATTTTTGAGGTCTTGGCTTAAATATTACCTTCTCCTAGAAGTCTCTCTTTTCTTTATCTCTTTATATAGAAGCTCCCTACCCCCATGCCCTGCAGTTTTTATCACTTCAGTGTTTATTTCTTCATGACAGTTATAACTATATATAATTTTTTAGCTTATTTGTTTGCTGTTTTAATTTTCTCTCTCTACCCACTTGACTGTAAGGCCCATGTGTCTGTTGTGCAGAAGATGTGTTTCTTTTGTCCTAGTAGCAAGCCTAATGCCTATACGTAATAAAGGTTCAGTCAACATTTATGTCTTTGTGAATTGGTGTGTAATTTTGTAATCTGTTTAGAGGCATATGAGTATGCGTTAAATCTTGGTCTTTTATAAAAACCTCTTTTGGATTAATTCCTTCATTGATGGACACTGACCTTGACAAAGTGTTGTCTACTACTCAGTTATCTTGACTCCAGACCTATTAAATGGACCAGACCTACTAGAACTAGGCTTTCTAGAGCATTCAAGATAACAATGCACTATCTTCTTGAGCTTGCACTCTATGGTAGCTTCTGGTCACAGGTGGTTATTGAGCACTGGAAATATGGTTAGTGTGAAGTGCCATGTGTTGTGAGTGTAAAATATACATTGGATTTGGAATATTTAGTATAAAAATGTAGGGGTGCCTGGGTGGCTCAGTTGGTTAAGCATCTGACTTTGGCTCAGGTCATGATCTCATGGTTTGTGAGTTTGAGCCCCGCATCAGGCTCTGTGCTGACAGCTCAGAGCTTGGAGCCTGCTTTAGATTCTGTATCTCCTTCTCTCTCTGCACCTCCCCGGCCAGTTCTCTCTCTCTCTCTCTCTCTCTCTGTCTCTCTCTCTGTCTCTCCCTCTCAAAAATAAATAAAAACAGGGGCATTTGGGTGGCTCAGTTGGTTAAGCAGTGGACTTAAGCTCAGGTCATGATCTTGTAGTCAGTGAGTTCCAGCCCCGCATCAGGCTCCATGCTGAGAGCTCTGAGCCTGGAGCCTGCTTTGGATTCTGTGCCTCCCTCTCTCTCTGCCCTTCCCCTGCTCACTCTCTGTCTCTCTCTCTCAAAAATAAATAAAAACATTAAAAAAAGATAAATAAGAACATTGAAAAATTTTTTAAAAATCTTAAAATATCTTGCTAATAATTGTCATATTGTTTACTTATTGAAATAATATTTGTATGTATTAAGCTAAATAAAATACGTTATTAAAATTAGTTTTATTTTTTCTTTTTACTTTTTAAATGTGCTACTGGAACATTTAAGATTATATGTATGAATCACATTTGTGGCTCACGTTATATTTCTATTTTGGCAGTGCTGTTCTAATCCCAAATAGTCCACCTCAGTTATTTGACAATATAGATTGAAGATGAACTACTGAAGGGAATGCTAAAATTGCAAGGGCCTCTCATAGTTTGCTCTGTTCTTGGCAGACATAAGCTACAGAAGGGCTGCACCTCTGGGAGAGGGGCTCAGATACCATTTAGTACTCCCTCAGTGTTAAGTCACGAAGCCCAGATACAATGTGTGTCCTAAGACACAGAACTTTAAATGTCTTGCCAGTGATCATATATCTTGCTTAGACTAACGATAGTACCAGAACCAAAATCTTTTAATTATGTTCAGTCATTGAATTACTTATAGAAGTATCTACTAATAAAATTATAATTCTTTTTTAAATGCCATGCTGGGTAATTTTAAAGAACTGTTAATAAATTACCTATGTTTTCTAAAAACATTAATTAGTGAGGAAATTACATTTCAGTCCTTAACTGTTTAAATAGATAGAAAATCATATTGTATACTATGATAAATTAAACAAACAGAAACTCCTCTTATTATTGCCACATATGCTGTAGTAGAACATAAAACTGGGATGACTTTTATTTAGCAAAGGTGCATATACTGCAAAGCAAAATTTAAACAAAAAATTGGCTGTGAACATGAAATTTACTTGTAAATAAGTATAAATCTATTAACATTTTTTTTGCATATTATAAAAACTCACTTGGAGACCATGTGCTATAATTTGGAAAACTCATTGCTACATCTATTTCCAAAAGTCTACATCACTGACATATCAGGCAGACTTTACTTCTTAAATAATTAGCTTCATCATCATATCTTCTGGTTCATTCATTAATTTAGCAAATATGTAGTGAGAACTTACTATGTATCAGGCAGTTCTGTGTGTTCTAGATGTCCAAGATACTACAGTGACCAATAGAGACAACCTTTTCCTCTTTGGAACTTACACTTCACCACTTAGGTATTTTCTCAATAGAGAGAATGAAATGAAATGGTAAAGTAAATCTAAGCAGTGCTACCTCAGAATGCCACCAGTGACATTTTGTTGGTTGGGAACTGAAGTGAATTTGGGATTTTCTATTTGTGTGTTTCATGGGGAATTTCAAAACAGTCATGCCAATGGAAAATGGAGGTGCACACAGCCTTACACATCCAGTACTAATTAGTATTTTCAGAATATCAGAAGACATTTCCTATAACACGATTAGATTGTGTTAAGAGATTTCCCAATAATGCGGGGGTGCTTGGCATATTATTCAGCTTATTATTATTATTATTATTATACATATTTCATTCTGTAAGTCTTCTCTCTTCTGCTGGGATATCCCAATCTATAGTTAACTGGATGTCTTGGTTCTTAGATCCATTAATTCTAGAAACTCCCAGTCAGTACGACTTCCCTTCTCATTCAACACTGACTCACTCATTCTCATTCTCTCACAGTCTGAGTTTTATCCCCTTGTACATACCTCTCCCTTCCACATTTTCACTTGCATACACTTTCACAGACTCCCCTTCATCCTGGCGCCCTTTCAGGCAGAGGTTCGTTCCCTAAATACGGCATTTTTTTCCCTTAAAGCTCAGCCGGTAGATGTCTCCATGACTCCCTCATAGCTAAGACCTCAGCAAGTAGGTTTCAATAATTTCTTTAGCCGACAATAAGAAGGAGGATTTGATAATTTGCCAAAAATGAGCAGATGCTCAGGAGGACACATCTCCCTCCTACGTCCTTCCCCTTCGATTTAAGTCAAAAACGAAAACTCCTCTCTCCCTCTTTTCCAGGCCAAAGAAAAGGCTGATTTAACGAAGCAGCAAGACGCCAACACCCTCCTCCTCAGTACGTCCAAGTTTCCTCCGCTCTGAGCCACAAACGCTCCGCTTCTCTCTTCATTCCCGCCCACCTCACCCCCACCTCCTCGGGTTTCCGAGTCATCAGGGAACGCGAGTGGGTGAAAGGACTCGTCGCTGCTGCATCCCGAGCCACCGCCTCCTCCTGCGCCTCCTCTGTGCCGCCTCGGGTTCAGCACTGGACAGCTCCCGCCCTAGCCCCACAAATGGCAGTCGGCTGATTGACACAGGAGCCGACCAAACAGAGAACAAGACGGCTCGAAGCCGCCCTGCAAGGGTTTGGTTGCGGCCAAGCTGCCTCTTTAAACCGGCTTTCCTCCGGAGCAGGAGAGACAGGAGTGTGGTGTGTGGCCAAACCTAAGGGCTCCAATTAACCAGCTATCTGGTCCGAAAAACTCCACAGAGACTAACGTCTTAAGAGAGAGCTTTGCTGTCCGGGACTCGGTCCTGCGCTCGCGGGTGCGGGTCTGTGCGCGCGCCCTCCGCGCCCCGCGGCGGAGCGAACGAGGAGGAGCCAGAGCCGGGAGGCGGGAACGACCTGCCGCGGGTGAGATGGTGGAGCGGCGTCTTCGGCGGCCGCGGCGGCAGCAGCAGCAGCAGCAGCAGCAGCAGCAGCTCTCGAACACACCTCAATGAGAGCGACGGTGGAAGCTGCTGAGCCGAAAGACGTAAGCAGGCTAACTATAGCCGCCGGGAGAGAGAGGAGATGTAACCTGTTCTGCTCAAGGCTGTGAGGTGCGTAATCCCGAGCCGACCCATTATGGAGCGGGTGCAGCCAGCGTTGCCACAGGTGATTTGATTTCCTGTGACGGTAGCTTAGCCAGCCGGGCCAATTCCGAAACATTCTTATTTTAAAGTCCCTTTCGGCCATCTGGAGAAGGGGGGCGACTCCTAGGAAAAGTCCTACTGCTGACAAATTGACGACCGAATTTTAAAAAGTGTCTCCTCCCGTTACCTCCTCTCCTTCTCTGCGAAGCGGATCGGAAGCATGGCTTATCCCTTACTCCTCTGCCTCTTGCTCGCCCATCTGGGATGGGGAACTGCTAGCGCCAGCCGCGACCCTCCGGGACGGCTGGATTCCCCTAGAGAGAGAACCCTGAGGCTGAAGCAGCACGCCCAGCAGCCGGCTCGAGCCTCTGCCGCGGACCCCTCGGCTCCCTGGAGCCGCTCCACCGACGGCACCATCTTGGCGCAGAAACTCGCCGAGGAGGTGCCCACGGACGTGGCCTCTTACCTCTACAGCGGGGACTCCCACGAGCTGAAGCGAGCCAACTGCTCCAGCCGCTACGAGTTGGGGGGCCTGTCGGGGAAGTCGTCGGCCCTAGCCAGCTCCCACCCCTCCTTGCACGGGGCGCTGGACACGCTGACACACGCCACTAACTTCCTCAACATGATGCTGCAGAGCAATAAGTCGCGGGAGCAGAACTTGCAGGACGACCTGGAGTGGTACCAGGCGCTGGTGCGGAGTCTCCTGGAGGGCGAGCCCAGCATTTCCCGGGCAGCCATCACCTTCAGCACCGAGTCGCTGTCCGCGCCGGTTTTCCTCCAGGCCACCCGCGAAGAGAGTCGCATCCTGCTCCAGGACCTGTCCTCCTCGGCACACCACCTGGCCAACGCCACGCTAGAGACCGAGTGGTTCCACGGCCTGCGGCGCAAGTGGAGGACCCACTTACACCGCCGCGGCTCCAATCAGGGGCCCCGGAGCCTGGGCCATAGCTGGCGGCGCAGGGACGGGCTTGGCGGGGACAAGAGCCATGTCAAGTGGTCCCCGCCTTATCTGGAGTGCGAGAACGGGAGTTACAAGCCCGGGTGGCTGGTCACTCTCTCCTNTGCAAAAGCAAAGCCTTTCTTCCTGTGCCGCATGTGGGGAAGGAACCTTGGCTGTGACTCTTACCGCCTCTCACCCCTCACAGCGGAGACCCAGGCTGAGGGACACCTATCGCCGGCGCCCGTGCTTGGAGACAAGAAGCGCCCCAGGTTTGTCAGTTCAGTGAAGGCTTCTCTGAGATCAGTTCACCCTGTAAGGGACAGGGGACTGGGGAGCATTTGGCAGAGTTGAGAGAAATCTCGGATGCCCTGTGGTTCTTTTCAACCCACGGGAGAGCGGGGGGCGGGGGGTGGTATTTCCCTGTCTGGGGTGATTGGAGGGGCGCTGGAGAGCCCGGGTGTGCCCGTGAGGCACCCAGAGTGACCAGCAACGGGTGAGGACGAAAACGGCACAGGAGGGAGTTGGAGTTTCTCGATTCTGCCACTTAGGGGTAGCCTCTGCCTACTTTCTCTGGGCGACGTTCAGGATACCAGTCGGCTGTTGGTTCCCAGAGAGTATGATTAAAACAGTGTATTTCCTCCGCGTTCTATCCCTTCAGCAGTGAGTCAGTGTCAGCAGGATGTTTGTCTCCAGGATCCACTTTGCAGTTTGGTCTGTGTGCTCCGTCTGCCCATCTCCCTCCCCCTAGTCCCCTTCACTGGTCCCCTCTTCACCTTGCTCTCCGTGTCAGGCACACCCGAGGGTTCTCCAGTCCTTCACATGCTCATACACTTTATAAATGAACTGGATTGAGTTACGTCAGGGAGGAAGGGATTCGTTCTGACTGAATTCACTCAGGGAGCTTGGAAGAATTTCCGTAACGATTCTTCGGTCCTTCCTGTCGAAAGGGATAGCATTTGTGGGGAGATGAGAATTTGCAAATTAGCAGAGGTAACTTCTGCCCTGGGAAGTACCTGACCTTTCTGCTGAGGCACTTCTGTGAACTAGCACTTAAGAATCGATGTGAGGAAGGAACAGGAAGGGAAGCGTAAAAACTCCAAAGAGAACCTTGGAGAGAGCCATAGATTGACTGGGATCCTCGCCAGTGTCCATGATGGGAGGCTCTGGCAAGAAGGTCTTGGGCATTGAAGTTGCTTCTGTACTTTTTAGGAACTTAGGCAAAAGTGAGAAGTGTGTGTGTGTGTGTGTGTGTGTGTGTGCGCGCGCGCGCGCGCACGCCTTAATGCTCTGTTTGGCACAAGGATAGGATGCCGATCTGGAGAAAGATACCAGGCTGAGTACTGGGTGGGCAAAAGGGGAAATCAAAAATCTTGTCTTGGCACTGTCATTTATTGCTGAATGAACCCCACTAAGTTGCTTAACCTCTCTGGGCCTCAGCTTAACTGCCAAGTGAGGGAGTTGAACTAGATGGTCTTGAGGGAGTCATCCAGTTATAAAATTCTGTAGCTTTTGGTGCCAGCAATACTCGAGAAGATGTATACAAAAAAATATTTTTAAAAACCCTGTATGACTACATTAAATGTGTGTGTGTGTGCACACGCACACATGCGTGCATGTGTTTCTGCCTCTTGTAAAGATCTTGTCTTAAGCCAGAGTAACTCTTTCCTACTTTAAGGATAATCTCATTTCCTCCTGATTTCTTCAGGATCCTATTAGTAAGAGCTGAGCCCAGCTTTGAGTCTTTGCTATAATGTTTGCTCAGAAGAGGAAAGATCAGCCGATGCCATTCACTGCCAGCAAATTGTTTGTGGCCTTCAGATAAGTCTTTTTAGGGAGTCCCAGTTCCCAGGATCATTCTGTCTGTCTGTCTGTCTGTCTATCCATCCATCCATCATCTATCTATCTATCTATCTATCTATCTATCTATCTATCTGTAACATTTACTTTCTGTCAGATTCTGCTGTAACTGCTTTGCATGCATTATCTTGATTAATTTTCATGACCCTATGAGTTAGGTTTTATTAGTTTCCCTATTTTACAGAAAAAGGAATCTGAAGCAGGGAGAGGTTAAGCTTTTTTCCTGATATCCCACAGCAGGTAAGTAGTAGAGCTAGGATTTGAGCCTATTTCATACTTCTAACCACTCTGTTAAACTCTGTTTCATGAAGGTATTCTAAGAATGCTGCATATAGTATAGCTGCTGCTATACCATAAAAATATATGTATTTTCAAGAGAGGAGAGCCATTCATTTTCTGCAACCTTCCCTTTAAGGCTCAGAAAGCATGAGTCACCTAAATAACCTCAGTGCCTTCTGCTAGCTAAGATGAAAAGCTGAGGACACAAAGGGTCTGAGGTTGTGAGGGCTCACACCCCCCCTACCTGTTTTTTTGGACTACATTCAGAAAATTGTTTTCTCTGGCTAAGTTTCTTTAAGTGCTTTCACAGTCATCAGTGGTGTTCTTTAGCCAAGGCACAAAGCCAGGCCATTTAGTATTTGGCTGTCTATGTATGAAGAGGAGAGTAAGTGTACTCATGACAGGCCTTTGCCCCATGTCTTGCGCCTCTCAAATGCTGTATTGAGGATGTGCACAGATGTTAATTAGAGGTACTAGAAGAAATCTTAGAAAGATCAGATGGATCCTCCTGTTGTTTTATAGATAAAGAGAACTAAACAGGTGAAGTGACTTGTCCAAAAATCACACATCAATTTTCTAGTAATGACAGAACCAGGATCCAGGCCTTCTGCCTCTGATTCACACTGTGCTAGATATGTGTATACCTAAACCATATTTCTGTGGCTCTCCTAACCTTTGCATACATGCATGTTGGGGGACTTAGTTTACTCTTCGTCATCTTTTTTTTTTTTAATGTTTATTTTGAGACAGAGAGACAGACAGAGCATGAGTTTGGGGGGTTGGGGGTGTGGGCAGAGAGAGAAGGAGACACAGAATCCAAAGCAGGCTCCAGGCTCTGAGCTGTCAGCACAGTACCTGACATGGAGCTGGAACCCACCAACCATGAGATCATGACATGAACCGAAGCTGGACGCTTAACTGACTGAGCCACCCAGGCACCCCTCTTCATCATCTTTTAGGACAAAAAAATTAGCTCCTAGAACACAGCTGTTGATTTAAAAAAAACTATATTGTTCATTTCACACATCTGAGATAATAGTTAAATGGGCCTTTTCTGTCTCTTTCTGGAAGGCAAAATGTTTTTTGTTTGTTTTGGTTTTGGTGGTGGTGGTTTATGACCTAAGATGTGCATTCTAAAATTCTGTAATACAGGTGAATAATATTATACAGGCTAGTAATAGGGTAAACCTCAAATAAATGTTTGGGAAACATTGATTAAGAGCTCTATGCATGAGTTTAAATGTACTTTTAACCTCCACAAGGTTGTTTGCTAAAAGCCTTATCTATAATGGAAAATCCATTGATAACAATTTTCTTATGGAAGAGGGAAGGAAGAAAAATGTTGTAGTTAATATTTTCATTTAAGATCAGCTAGTATTTTCTCAGGTCTTGCTTATAATATTCAAGCATTTAAACATTTTATTTTTAGAGGATGTAAACCCCAAACATGAAATTTAAAAGTAATGTGAGAACATGGCTAACCACCTTCCTTTATTTAATGTTTATCACTGTAAAACACCTCTCAGAGTACATTTTATTTCCCTCTGTTTCAGAATGACACAAGTATCTTAGATTTCTTTTTTAAAAAAAATCTTAAGGATTTTATTTTTAAGAGAGAGAGAGAGCAGGGGAGGGGCAGAGAGAGAGAGACACACACACACAGAATCTGAAGCAGGCTTCAGGCTCTGAGCTGTCAGCACAGAGCCCGACATGGGGCTCGAACCCACAAACCATGAGATCATGACCTGAGCCAAAGTCAGATGCTTAACAGACTGAGCCACCCAGGTGCCCCCACAGTATCTTAAATTTCGAAGCTTGGTTTAAGACTCACATGGGAAGTGGGGCGCCTGGGTGGCTCAGTTGGTTAAGCGTCCGACTTCAGCTCAGGTCAGATCTCATGGCTCATGGGTTCGAGCCCCGCATCGGGCTCTGTGCTGACAGCTCAGAGCCTGGAGCCTGTTTCACCTTCTGTGTCTTCCTCTCTCTCTGCCCCTCTGTCACTCATGCTCTGTCTCTTTCTGTCTCAAAAATAAATAAACTATAAAAAAATTAAAAAAAAAAAAAGGATTAGGAAATATAAAAAAAGATTCACATGGGAAGAGAAATTTATTTTATTTTATTTTTTCAGAAAAATGGCATTGGTTGCTCTAACCAACTGTCTCTTGGGTCTTTTGTTCTACAGTATAAACATTTTAGTTCTCATCTTCCATCTCAGCAAAAGAAAGAGTAATGATTTAAGGTATATCCTCAGTTGTTTATATTTATTACATTAGGTTTGTGATGTTCTTGTAGAGTTTTCCTTAAAGTTAAGTCTTTGGTTTTGTATGGTAATTTTTTGTTGTAGAACTTGACGTGCTATGGAGCTGGATACCATTCCGCTGAAATCATAGATATCTTCCTGGTGGTACTTGGTACTGTTCAGTGCTTAGGAGGGATATAAAGTACTTAAATGTTGAATTTAAATTAAGGTAAAGGAAACTTGGGAACTAATTATTTTTTGATAAGCTAAAAGGAACTTAGGAATTCATTTGGTTTCTTTCACCTTCTCAGTTTGCAGTAGTTGGAAACAAGACCCAAAGGGCTAAAGGAACATGTTAGAGTGACATAGCTCTTTTGTGGTACATTAGAATTAGTTGAAACCAATATATATTTAGCACCTAGTATATATGATATGCTTAGTATATACCACTGCATTTATTTATTTGTACTTTCAGGTAGTGACAACCTTAGAAAAGTTGAGCAACCTGCCCAAGGTAACACAGCTAGTAAATTAGGAAGCCCAAATCAAATTTAGGTCTATCTAGCTATGAAGCTTATACTGTCTNAGACAGTGTGAGCAGGGGAGGGTCAGAGAGAGAGGGAGTCACAGAATCCGAAGACAGGCTCCAGGCTCCGAGCTAGCTGTCAGCACAGAGCCTGGTGTGGGGCTCAAATCCATGAACTGTGAGATCATGACCTGAGCCGAAGTCGGATGCTTAACCGACTGAGCCACCCAGGTGCCCTGCTTATACTGTCTTTCTATCACCCTGTGTTGTTAACACTTGTTTACCAACTTTGTTTTCACCTTGTTACTTAAAAATATAACAGAGTAATAACTTGAAATAATATATTTGGCCTAAATAAGTCATACACACTTATTTTTTTTTAGGCCAATCACACAACCAAGTATGTTGTATAGTAAGAAGAGTATTAAACTTGACAGATCTTTGCCTCAAGTCCTAGTTTTGTCTCTGACTGGCTGCATTACCTGTCTGGAAATCAGCTTCTGCATAATTAAAATGTGAGAATGGACTTGATGCTATCCAAATATCTTTATAACTCTGTGTTCTATGCATTCTTAATTGGTCTATCCAAAAGGTCAACAAGTAGCCTTTGGAAACAGGGCTAATACACATAAGTGCAGTAACTTGTGGAAGTGATATTGCTGGGGAAGTAACATGCAGAGAAAGAGGAAACCATGTGAGTGTCAGACGTGATGCTGATAAAGAAAAGAAAAACAATAGGGCAATGAAGGAAAGATCACAATAGTGTGGAAACCCCTTTTTAGAAACTAATGTGGCAAACATCGATGTCATCGATTTGCTGACTCCTCAGGGACCACTGCACTCTTTCCTTCACATCCTACACCCATACACCTCCATCAGTGATTCTGGTACAGATCTCTGCATTCAACTGAAGATGGAAATTCACAGTATAAGAGAAATGACCATCTTGCTCTAAGCTAAACATATCTTACATCTCTCTTGTGGGTAATATTAGTGGTGAAAAGAGGTTGCGTATAGAAACAGCAGAGATGCTACCTGGGTTATAGATCAAAGAGTTTTTAGATGAACTTCTGCTATTGAGGGTTTTTGTTTTTTTTTTGAGTCTCAATTATTTCATCTATTAGTTGTGAATAGTAAAGTACTCTCCTTTGGGATTCTGTAATGATTAAATGAAGAATTGTGATCATACAGGAAGTTGAGGAAATATTTGTATTGTAACTTCTGGCTTCCCAAGAACTTTCCTCAGACATAAATTTTTTTAGTTTAGCTGAATTAAAGTCATGTGGTAAATAGCTTATTATTTATATGATTGTTTAGTTTTATCCCTCATTATTTTGAAGACTTATAATGACAGTGGATCAGGGTAGATATATGAGCCTTGTATACAGAAGATATTGCATCAGACTAGACCATGTCTTTGACTCATGGTGTTACCAATGGCAGTAGTTGCCTTATTCTAATTCTCAGTTTCCTCATCTATAAATTGAGAAGGTTGGTCTAGGTGACATGCAGGGCCCCTTATAACCCTGAAAGTCTATGATTATGTACATAATTAAACATATTACTTTAACTTTTGAAGTTTTATTTGATTAGCATGCTGAAAACTATTAATATATTTTCAATTAAGTACAGATCATGTTAAGATATGTTCAATGTATGTTTTTATCTCAGTCATTTGTTTATCAGTGAAATCGCTCTTGATATATACTGAGTTAAACATATATGTTAATGGAAATGAGAGCATCATTTCTTTCTTTTTTTCTGAGAATACCGTTTCAAAATAAGAAGCATGATCTGAGTTTCCAGATATTTTTTAAAATGTTTATTTATTTTTGAGAAAGAAAGAGAGAGACAGAGCATGAGCAGTAGAGGGGCCAAGAGAGAGGGAGACACAGAATCTGAAGCAGGCTCCAGGCTCTGAGCTGTCAGCACAGATCCTGATGCGGGCCTCAAACTCACGAACCACAAGATCACGACCTGAGCTGAAGTTGGACATTCAACTGACTGGGCCACTCAGGTGCCTCCTGTGTTTCCAGATGTTGAAAGATCCCCTGAATTTACTTAAAAGTCAACCTAAAGGAGAGTACTTTACTATTCACAACTAATAGATGAAAGAATTGAGACTCAAAAAACAAAAACAAACCCTCAATAGCAGAAGTTCATCTAAAAACTCTTTGATCTATAACCCACATAGCATCTCTGCTGTTTCTATATGCAACCTCTTCTCAAATTTTGCAAATTTATAAATCAAGGGCACCAGTATGCCCGTGTAGCTTCCCTCAAGGTAACCAATGTTTAGGCATTTTGAAGGTCCTTACCTACTCTTAATAACAAGCCATTTTCAACTTACTTCTGCAGTTGGTTGTAAAATAATAATAAAAAATGGGCTAGTTATTGTGGTGCAGTAGTGGTACAGTATTACTTGCCATGTTCTAGAATATGCATTTGGAAGCAGAAATGGGATTTCTGAGACTGCTAAATAAATAACAAGAGTATATGCCTGCCCTCTGGAGAAGGAACTGATGCCCTCCCTAGCTGATTTTATAGCCTCAACCGCTAGATAAGTCAAATTTTACTTTCCATTTAAGAAAGGCAGCAGTTTGGTGTTCACTGTTCAGGGCTTTATGGCTACCCTTTTCCAACATGCACTGTGTTTTATGATAACATTGTAACATACCGGGATGCCAAGAAGTATGCAGTTGACGTTAGTTTGCACTTGGTTGGCACAGAAGCATTAGGACCTTGTTTGTTTTCTCCCTTCAGTTCTGGATTGGTATTTACAGGGTTATTTTAGCAGACTTACTAAAATAGTACATTGGGATTTTGATAACTTTGGCAGTGTGATGGCCACTATGCACAGATAGGCAGCACACTGGTACTGGGCCTAAGCTTGGAGTGTTTGCAGCCAACAGTGTTATTAAGCTCTTGCCCAAAGCTTGGGCATATGTGCTGGGGAGTGGGGGGTGAGGGCAGCTTGTTCTTTTAGTAAAAAAAAAAAAAAAAATTATACTTGCAACTTCTACTTTATCTGGCCATTTACTCATCCAACAAGTCTTTCTTACTTCAGGGGGAAAAAAACCCATAAAAATATTTGGGTGGATAAGTCGTTCTATGAAACACTTCTTCAGTTAAAAGACTTTCTCAGGTTCCTCCCTCTGTTTTCTACAATGCCAAACTTAGTATAGGAGCCATGACTTTCTTTTTTGTATCAAGGAATACTATAGTGTCTCAAAGCAATTGCAGGATACATCTAGTTTCATCTCGGTAGAATTTATAGGAAACACAGAATTAGTGTAAGTGGTCTGACCCCAAGATCATTTTTCCCAAACAAAAATCTTGTACCTACCTTTTTGTCAAAGAAAACTGTCTGTCTGTCTGTCTATCAGTTTACAATTACTTCTAATCAATTGAAATACACATATCTATTCTAACTTCCCCCAGTTAAAAACTGTAACTACAGCTAGACAATGTAGAATTAAAAAATATCTGTCCTATTAGCAAAAGTACCCAGGGCACCTATAACTTAAAAGGAAACTTGGGATTACATAAGATTTTGGTTTATTTCTTTAACCTAGCTCTGTCGCCATTTATGTGTTTTGTCCCATGAGAATGCCTTTTTACATTACTATGGAAGAACTTTTATAGAGTAACATGATACAAAGCTTTTATCTGAGAAAGAAGGAAAAGTAATATAGTATAGAACAATTTGTTTTCTCAATTCTTAAGATGTACTTTTCCCCAATTTTGGTATCTCTTAACCTGAGATCTGTCTAATGATTGAGAGCGTGACATTTTCACTTGGCATACATTTCCTTTTAATGGTACACAATGCTGCATATTTCAATTAATGGCATCTTATATTTGATGAATGATGATATTAGGAAGTGAGAAAATAAATTCCAAGTTGTCTCCAACTATAAAGTTGTAAGTTATCAAGATGCAGCAACACATGTATATATGGAAACACAAAATGTAGACGCTACTGCTTCATTAAAACCAGATTGCAGGGCTCCTGCATAGCTCAGTCAGTTAACTTTGGCTCAGGTCATGATCTTGTGGTCCATGAGTTCAAGCCCTGCATCAGTCTCTCTGCTGTCAGCACAGAGGATGCTTCGGATCCTCTGTCTCGCTCTCTTTCTGCTCCTCCTTTGCTCATGCTCTCCCTCTAAGAAATAAATAAAGCATTAAAAAAGCCCTAGATTGATATTTGTCTTCATAATAATTTTGTTTAAAAAGACCATTGATCCTAAAACATATAATCACATTCCTTTTTTTTTCTTAATTTTTTTTTTTTTTTTAGAGAGAGAGAGACAGAGCACAATTGGAGGAGAACAGAGAGAGAGGGAGACACAAAATCTGAAATAGGCTTCAGGCTCTGAGCTGTCAGCACAGAGCCTGACATGGGGCTTGAATTCATGAACTGTGAGATCATGACCTGAGCAGAAGTCGTTATGCTCAATGGACTAAGCCTCCCAGGCTCCCCTTTTTTTCAAGATTTTCTTTTTTTTTCTTTTCAAATTTTTATTTAAATTCCAGCTAGTTAACACACAGGGTAATATTGATTTCAGGAGTAGAATTCAGTGATTTGTTGCTTACATACAATGCCCATCACAAGTGCCCTCCTCAGTACCCATCACCGAACTAGTCAATCCCCCACTTTTTTATGGTTTGTTTCCCTCTCTCTTTTTTTCTTCCTCTCCTCCCATATGTTCATCTTTTTTTTTTTTTAATTCCACATCTGAGTAAAATCATATGGTATTTGTCTTTCTCTGACTTATTTCACTTAATATATTCTAGCTCCATCCACATCATTGCAAATGGCAAAATTTTCATTCTTTTTGATGGCTGAGTAATATTGTGTTTTATAAATATGCCACATCTTCTTTATCCATGCATTAGTTGATGGACACTTGAGCTCTTTTCATAGTTTGGCTATTGTTGATACTGCTGCTATAAACATCGGGATGCATGTACCCTTTCAAATCTGTATTTTTGTATTCTTTGGGTAAATACCTAGTAGAGTAGTGCAATTGCTGGATCATAGGGTAGTCCTATTTTTAACCTCTATAGTGCTTTCTAGATTGGCTTCACCAGTTTGCATTCCTACCAACAGTGCAAGAGGGTCCCCTTTCTCCTCATTCTCACCAACCCTGTTGTTCCTTGTGTTGTTGATTTAACCATTCTGACAGGTGTGAGGTGGTATCTCATCGTGGTTTTGATTTGTATTTTCCTGAAGATGAGTGATATTGAGCATCTTTTCATGTGTCTTTTAGGCAACTGTATGTCTTCTTTGGAAAAATATCTATTTATGTCTTTTGCTCATTTCTTAAATGGATTATTTGTGTTTTAGGTGTTGAGTTTGACGAGTTCTTTATAGATTTTGGATACTAACCCTTTATCAGATATGTCATTTGCAAATACAAAGATTTTATTTCTAATTAATCTCTATACCCAGTCTGGGGCTTGAACTTACATCCCTGAGATCAAGAGTTGCATGTTCTATTGGCTGAGCCAGACAGGTACCTCCATATTTCCTTTTGTTGTATGGGAAATATGCAAAAACATTGGGCCAGAAATACCAGAATCTTTTGTTTTCAGATTAGATGTGGTAAAGATTATCAAAATTTTCTTCAGACCATCACACCATCTGGTGAAGCATTTCACTCACTGTGGGAAAATACCTAGGACAGTGAGAATAAAAGACCCCTTGTAGGGGCAAAATGGGTGGTTCGATCAGTTAAGCAACTGGCTCTTGATTTTGGCTCAGGTCATGATCTCACAGTTTGGGGATAGAACCCCACGTCAGGCTCTGCTCTGACAGTGCAGAGCCTGGTTGGGATTCCCTTTCTCCCTCTCTCTCTCTGCCTTTCCCTCGAAATAAATAAACACTTTTTTAAAAAGGCCACTTATGGACCAAAAATAGGAGGAAATAGATCTTTTCTTTCTAAAGGGTTTAGACGTTTCACGGTGTAAATAAAAACTTAATGGCGTAGCCGCGTAACTAGTTTTGGTTGATGAGATTTAAATGGAATTGTGGAGGTAAGTGTTTTTTACTTTCTTTTCTTTTTTTTTTTTCTAGTCAGCTGCTTGAATGAAGAGTTGGGCTTTTCCTTATGTGATGCCTCAGATCACTGCATAGAGCAAGGTTTCTCCTCCTAGGCTTTGTTGACATTTTGGGCCAGATAATCCTTTGTTGTGGGCGCGGTCTTGTTTGTTTTTTTTTTGTTTGTTTGTTTAAAAAAAAATTTTTTTTTAATATTTTATTTATTTTTAGGAGAGAGAGAGAGACAGCGTGAGCAGGGGAGGGTCAGAGAGAGAGGGAGTCACAGGCTGAAACAGGCTCCAGGCTCTGAGCTGGCAGTCAGCACAGAGCCCGACGCGGGGCTCGAACCCACGAACTGCGAGATCATGACCTAAGCGAAAGTCGGACGCTTAACCGACTAAGCCGCCCAGGCGCCCCTGTCTTGTTTGTTTTAAGATGTGTAGCAGCACCTCTGGTCTCTACCTACTAGATGGCAGTAGTAGCAACCTCCTAGACCACTGTGATTATCAAAAATGTGTACAAACATTGCCAAATATCTTCTTGGGAGCAAAAATGCCTGTGTTTGAAAGCTGCTGGTATGGAAAGAACTCATATAAATATGCTATTCTGGGGCTATTTATTTCAAGGGTTCTGTTTGTATATGTATGTGTATGTGTTCGTGAATGAGTCTATCAGATCATGTTTCTATTTATTCATTTGCTTCCTTGTTTGGAACATAAGATCATTTCATATATAGAACCTGATATAAGTGAGAACTAGAAATTTTTGATGGATCGATGTAATATTAAACTTGGCACTCAGAACAACTTGGTAAATTATTTGTAGAATTTGTTACTAATATGGTTTTATTATGTCCATGGGTAAGTGTTTTATATTTAAAGTTTCTCAATAAAGGATGCATTTTGAAAAGAAAATGTGTATGTGGAGTTGGGGTGCATTATTTAAAGAAGCAAGTTTTGGTCAATGTCCTGAAAAGCTTCTTTTTGAAGAATTAGAGTTTTAGAAGTATAAAGGATTTTAGAGATCATATAATCCAATTTATAGTTACTTTTACAAGTGAGGAAATTGACACTAAGGGAAGTGACCCTCACTTGCATTAGCTATGGCTCCAATGAACTTGTAGTTTAACATAGGCATAAATAAAAACACCTGGAGTCATAAAATAAAAGTTAACTCATATTCATTATTCACTGATTTAAAACATAGCTGGGCATCAGGATCATCTGGAAAGCCTGATAATATGTTCTTTGGCCCTCCCCAGACACTGTGAATAAGATAATCTGAGGATAGGTTCAGAAGTCTATATTAAAACAAAGTCTTTGTAATTAAGAAGCAGCTGATCCTTAAGCACCAACCTGGGGAAAAGCAAACAGTGTTTAATAAGGTTGTAACACATGTAATCCATTTCCCAAGATTTTAAGAATAAAAGTTAAAAATCGTAAATGCTAAGCACCTTCAGCTTTGGTTATCCAAAGCATTTGGCTACAGGCCATTCTGAAAACCTGACGCAATTCAATATTGTGAATGACCCTATTGGTAGGGGTAGAATGAATAGCAGGTTCTTCATGAAGGCAGAGAGATCACAGGTACTGCGCCTTGGAATGTGGGCCACTGAGTAATGTGCTATATTTCCTTCTCTTTAATTTGGGTTCTTTTTCTCACCTTTAAGATAGGGGCTATCATGAAAGCAGCTGCTTCTAGCTGTTATTATTTATTTGTCTCTTTTTATAAAAGTCCTATTTCCCCAACCATTCTACATGGCCTTCAAATGTAAGAGCCACATTTTATGACTTCCCATATTCAGTCCCTCTTGAAATCACTTTGCATATTTCAGGGAAGCCATATGAAATAGTGTCTAGGAGGAAAGGTTTTGAGATTATAAACCTATACTTGAATCCATGAGCTTTCACTTTTGCTTACCGTGTCAGACTGGGAAAGTAACTCAATTCTTTCTCTGTCTTTATCTTGGAAGGATGTAGAGTACCTCTCACTGTAAAGAGTAAATATATATATATATATATATATATATATATATATATATAAACANACATTATAGAGTATACAACATGTGTCTGGCTAGGACTATAGATGCTGGAGATATAATAATGACAATAACAGACAAAAATCCCTGTCCTCCTCAGGAGAAACTAAACAGAGGACCTTGGCGGAGGAGAAGAGGAAAAAATAGTTGGGGGGAGGGAGGCGAACCGTTAGAGACTCTTTAATACTGAGAACAAACTGAGGGCAGATGGGGGTGGGATGAGGGGAAGAGGGTGATGGGTATGGGTGAGGACACTTATTGGGATGAGCACTGAGTGTTATATAGAAACCAGCTTGACAATAAACTCTAAAAAAAAAATCCCTGTCCTCATGGATTTTTTTGTGTGGAGGTGGGTGGAGATAGATGATAAATAAACAAAATAAATATAATAAATAATTCTTGATAGGAACAAGTTCTATAAGGTTATAAATAGGATAATAAGAAAATGAATAGCTGAAAGATAGAGTGGGCTGTATTAAATAGGATGGTCAGGAAAGACTTTTGAGTTAAGGACTGAAGTATGAGAAGGAGACAGGCATGGAACAAGGTGAGGTAATCATGAGCTAAATAGGAAATAGCAAGGACAAAGGTCTTGAGACAAGAATGAGCTTCAAATGCTCCAAGAATAGAAAGAAAGTGTTACTGGAATGTATTGAGAGGTGGGTAATGACATAGAAGATGAGTGTAAGATATGCAGGAGGTATTCAATAAATGGCTAAGATACTGTGGTAATATATTATGTATATTAATATTATATATATTATATTAATACATATATTAATATATAATAAAAATATTAAGTGCTTTAAAAATTCTATCCCATAGCAATCTGTAAATTGTAGATGCATCGTCACTGTTTTCCTTTGGATGGTTTGGCTTTAATGTTATCTTATGCTGGTGCCTTTTTCTCTTTCCTCTTTTTACCCTTGGCCTTCTTGCCATTGTCTCTCTTAGCTCTGGTAGTTTGAGTTTTCCAGTCTCTCTGGTGAGATTTTAGTCAAAGAATAAAATATTCATATATACACACACACACACACACACACACACATACCTACACACACATATATAATTCTTTAAACTTTGAGAGAGAGAGAAAGAGAGAGAGAGAATGGGGGAGGGGCAGAGAGAGAGGGAGAGAGAGAGAGAGAGAGAGAAACCCAAGCAGGCTCTGTCAGCACTGAGCCTGACATGGGGCTCTATCTCATGAACCGTGAGATCATGACCTGAGCTGAAACCAAGAGTTGGATGCTTAACCAACTGAGCTACCCAGGTGTCCCAAGAATAAGCTATTTCTAGTTGCTCCATTTTCAAATGTGAATGAATAAATTGGAATTTGAGAGGCAGAGGAGGTAGAAATAAAAAATCCAAAATTTCTTGCAAAAAGAAGTTGGGTGTTTTTCTTGCTCCGTGGCTCAAACCTGTAAATGAAGCCTTTTCTAGACACAGACAGCAGAGTAAGGGCCTGCGCGAAACATTGTTTTCCTCACCAGCATGCCTAGAATGACATCCTGCAGGTGTCTGACTTCTCTCAAACTGGTAGCTGGCAGGTCTTGTCATTTGGCATTTCTTGACATAGTTTGTTGTCCTTTATGGTGAGGTGTCAGATGTAGAGGTCAGGGTCTGCCTGAAACACTGCCAGTGAGAGGCACAAGGTCTAGAAGTGAGATGGGAAGAGCCAGAAGAGAGATCACAAATATTTGGACATGAATTTGGAGGTAGACTTCTCATGATGGAAAGTATAGGTAGGCGTGTATCTCTAATGAGGAGCATTAACAATGAAAATAGGGATTATGGGTTTTAGGAAATAAAATAATCATTACCTTCTCTAATATGAAAAATGTAGAATTTAATCTTTCTATTGATTTTTGCACTCATACATTTTAAATAGTATCTTATATTATTTACTTTTCTTTCTTTATTCTTCTACTTCTCTTGCTAATCTAGTATTTTTAGATAATTAAAGATGGTAGCATTTATAACCTGTTACTGCAGTAAATAAAGATGGTAGCATTTATAACCTGTCACTGCAATAAAAAAAAAACCAAAAAGACAAAAAAACCTCTCTGTGCTTTGTCCATTCATTGTCTCTAAGAAATGAAACTTGAATAACTGAACCTGCGCATTTTTAGAATGTTCCAAATTTTGAGAACCAATTGATTCTCTTTCTCTAGATCAGTTGCTCAAAATCATGCTATGTTTAGTTTGCACATGTCTGCAAGAAGACTTCACATATTGCTCCCTAACCTTGGAATTAGCATCTGCCTTTCTTTTTCAGGTTAAAGAAATAAAAGGGAACCATATATTTTACTTATTTCTAAGATAATCTAACTTTTTAATGAATCACAATATTTGTTAAAAAGGTTTTACATATTTGTTGAAGGCATTCTTGTTGGAGTCTCACGTTTTATGCAGAACAAGTACCATGGAAATCTTTTCAAATTACTTAAAATTTGAATCCAATTGTGTGTTGGATGCAGGTTTCTATTATTTCTAGAACTCTTATTTTTTCATCTCCTGGTGCACAATTTCAAATACTTTCAAGTATTTCAGGTACTTTCTAAATAAAATTTCTAAGTCTTCTCATGTCTGAAAACATGTCTTAGTGCATGATTGATTGTCAGAATATAGCATTATAGGTGCAAAGTCATTTCACCCACAGAATTTTAAAGACATTGTTTTTAGCATTCATCAATGCTGGTAAAAATTTTTTGATATTAACCTGATTTATTACACTTTTGTAGGCGATTGTTTCTTGTCTCCTCATGAAACTTCTAAAGTCTTATCTTTTTCCTTGGGGTTCTGAATATTCATGATGATGTGCTTGGATGTGACTCTCTTTATTCATCAACCTTACCACTTAGTTGGCTCTTTTTGACTTTTTCACTCAGAAATTTTCTTTTATGATTGCTTAAAATTACTTTCTCCTCTCCATTTTCTCTTTATGGAACTCCTAACAGTTAGGTATTTGACCTTGTGGATCGATCTCTGTTTTTAACTCTCCCTCCCCCCTCATTTTTCTTTTCTTTTTTTTTTTTTTAAATGAGGTGTTATTTATTTCTAGGAGAGAGAGACAGCGTGAGCAGGGGAGGGTCAGAGAGAGAGGGAGTCACAGACCGAAAGAGGCTCCAGGCTCTGAGCTGGCAGTCAGCACAGAGCCCGACGCGGGGCTCGAACCCACGAACCGCGAGATCATGACCTAAGCGAAAGTCGGACGCTTAACCGACTAAGCCACCCAGGCACCCCACCCCCCTCATTTTTCCATGTTTTTCTTTCTACTTTTCCTCCTAGGAGATTTTATTTTTTCTTCCTTTTTAGTAAATTTATTTTCATTTGGCAATGTCTTTCACTTTCTGCAAACTCTTTCTTGCTCTGATTGTCTTCATAATTGGATGTTCATTTTCTTAAATCTCCTATTAAATTGTCTTCTGCTGCCTGAATTATTGCTGTTTGTTCCTGGTTTAGTTGTTTTGCTTTTTCATAACAGTTCTTCTCCTTTATGCTACTAGTTCATCTCAAATGTAATCCTTAGTCATCAATTTTATGATTGAAAGGCTAGGTTAATTTATATGGCTAGATAACATGGAACCTCATCAGATGCTTATCAGTAGAACTCTCCCTTGACTGTCAGGCTTCATTCACTTTAGGATGCCTGAGAAGGAAGTTGGCAGTCTCTGGCCCACGTTAGACCTTTACTCTAGGAGAACTAATAACCAATTTTAGAAGCTTTAACTCTTCCCAAGCATTTTTTCCCCATCTTTTTACAGAATCATTCTTGGTTTTCAGTTTGGGAATAAATACCATTACGGCACACAAGGAGAGGATGTGTCAGTGTGTGACTGTTTAGAAGGAATTCTTCAATTCATCACCTTGATGTCTGCCTCGTTTTCTACTTCCACTCTTGAAACCAATTGACTTTGAGCTTAAAATCTTTTGAAAAATCTGTTGGAAGAACACCTCTCTTCCAGCTTTCTCCTGATTATGTCCTGGGCTTAGGTGTCACTCATCTGGCTTATCATTATGATCTCAGAAATTTTTATCCCATTCCCTTTTATACTTATTTACTGCCATTGCAGTTGGATATGGAGGGATAAGGTAGAGAAATATATGCTCAACTCACCAACTTGAATAAGAACTCAAGTTCTGGGTCTTCTGACCAGTCTTTCCTACACTTATACCAAGGATATGGACATCATATACAGCCTTTTTTCCTTACTAGGTATGTGTCCTTAGGCAACCGATTTCATCTCTTTATGTCCCAAATTTCTTAATTATTATTTAGGGGAAATGATATTGATAATACATAGTTGTGACATAAACTGGGGAAATAGTATCAGTCACATATAGTTTCAGTGAGGATGTTTTAAGTTTGTCTAGCATAATGTCTGATGGGTAATGAGTACCCAATAAATGATAACTTAAGACATAGGATCCAAAGCATCCAGGTAATCCCTATATTTACTTCACATCTTGGGTTCCTAACCAAGGTGGCTTAGTTTAATTTCAATGGAAACATTTTCTATTTACTTTATGGCCTTATTTACTGTTATTATTTCTAGATCAGAAGTGGCCTTTAGAGTTAAAAAAAACTGTGCAGATTATCATCTGGGTAATCTGACTTGAACATCTATCTGAATAAAAGCCAACAGAAAAAAAAGAGAAATTTAGTAATTTAAGAAATAATTAACAAAAAGGTATTTTCATTTAGATATTGTAGCCAAACACTAACATAAATGGCACTTATAATTAAGTTGACAGGAAACTGAAGGTATGAGATCATTATATTTTTAAGACATAAATTAAACATTTATTTTTCCCTGACAGATATACTTTGTCATTTTGTCATTTTTTCCTCCCTAGACATTAAAAAAGCATGACTTCGGATATATTTTATAACTTGTCTGAACCTTATTTTCTTCATCTATAAAACGAGAGAGTACTTCCTCTTTTATAGGATTGTTATTTGGAAAAAATGGGTCAATATAGGCAATCTCTCTGTACTGGGTCCCCTGACAAGGGATTGTCCTACCCCATTCAGAAATAGTCCTATCCAAAGAGGTGATACAAGGAACCCTGTGGATGTGTTTGATGAAATAAATTGTCCTCTTGTTATTTAAAACTAAATAAAATGAAGCTCAAAACAATCCCAGTGAAGGAAAACCACAAAATGAAACATTAGAGTCAGCTGCCTCTATAAAAGTAGTAGACTCAAAATATATTTTTCAGAGAGAAAAATGCTATTATCAAATCCTGAACCCTAGAAGTTTGAAGAGATATGCTGCACTTAACTTTGAAAAAAAGTATTGCCTTGAGGAGCCCCAAAATACAAAGATTGTATATGTGGGTGGAGAAGAGAGGTTTCTCCTGATTGACCTTACTTCGTTTTGTATTTATTCGTTCTCTCTTTTTTTAAATCAACTTAAGTTATTTTTTTTTCCACACAAAATGTACAGATCTTCCCAAGGAAGGTGTGACCTGATTGCCAAAAACCTTCCAAGAACAAGACGCCAGACAGATGGAAGACGTTTGTCACTATGTAAAGTTTTGGCAAGCTTTCTCTGGACATGTCTGCTGCAAAGTAGCATGGGGGAGGAGAGCATCTCCTTGCTTTAAGACAGACTGTTGTCAGATTTTCTAGATGTTTTAGAGGGCATCAGATTATGTTCTTGGTTCTTCTGTATTTCTTGTAGTTCTATGCTTGAGCTAAATGATACATGTGCTGGGTGCTTTTGTGAGGATGTTTTCTGAGGGTGAGATGCCTCAAGTGAGGAAACTACACAAAGATTACTTAAGTCACTGAAACATGAGTGTAGACTCTTCTATAGCTGGATGGAAGCAAAAAGGGAATAGCTCTTTTTCCTCTTTAAAAAAGGTCTTTTCACTTTTCCTTGATTGGATCCCATTTATGAGATGTGGCTCTTCTGTTCATATGCTATTTGAGTGCAAATAATTTTAATTAAATACTTGCTATATAGCTCATTGTTTTGCTTTTTATTCACACAACTCTGCTTTTAAACAAACAAACAAACAAACAAACAAACCTTTTTTAATGTTTAATATTGATAGGGTGGGGGGCAGAGAGAGAGGGATACACAGAATCTGAAGCAGGTTCCCGGGTCTGAGCTGTCAGCACCTGAGCTGAAGTTGGACATTTAACTGACTGAATCACCCAGGTGTCTCATGCAACTCTGTTTTAAAAATCCCTTCATGTTGCTGCATAATAACCAGTCCATGCCTCTATTGCAATATAGTACTCTACTGCTGCATAGTATGTAGAAACTGTCCAGTCCCAGGGATGGATGCCTAGACTGTCTTCAATTCCCTGAAATTACAATAACACTGCAGCTTATGTGCCCCTTTACAGTCTTAAGTGAGAATTTCTTTGAAGGCTAAATCCAAGAGCAGGATTTCTGGTTTACAGAGAGGAGTGAATATATTTTACAAAATATTGTAAGATTGTTCTCTTGACAGGCTGCATCAGTCTACATATTCACCACTAGGGCATAAGGGATCCTATAGCTTTATGTTACTGCCAACACTTGGTATTGTTCAACTTTCTAGTTTTTTGGCCAGTTTAATGAATCCAAAAGTGATATCTCACTATCGTTTTCATTTATGTTTCTCTGATTACTAGTGAGCTTAAGCATCTCTTCATGTGCTTGTAAGTCTGTTGGATTTACTTTTCTCTAAAATGCTTGTTTATGTCTTTTGCCTTGACTTAAAGAGAACACCTTAAAAAGTTTTTCCTTTTATATATTTTTGATATATAGGAACCATAATAGAAAAATATTTCCTTGTCAATTTTAGTCATTATAATATCATTCAGTCTGTCACCTTTCAGTTACCTTTTCCCTTGAACAGAATTTTCAAAAATTGCTGTTTTTATTTACTTAAAATTTTGCCTTACAGTTTATGCTTTTGGGTTTAAGAAGGCTTTCAATGCTTTGTCACAGAAATATTGTCTCCTGTTATCAACTGCTAACTTTAAAGGTTTACTTTTCAGAGTCAGGTTTTGAACATCTGGAGTTACCTTTGTACATGGTTAGGTAGGTATCCAGGTATTATATTTGTTCATTCAGTGAGCCAGATTCCCAACACTATCATCTTTATCATACATGTAAGTGTGTAAGTGCCTTATATGCTTATGTATGATTCTGAATTCTCTACTTTGTTCTGCTGTTTCTCATGTCTGTTTGTCTGTTAATACTATGTTTTATTGCCATGGTAGGACAGTATGTCTTAATACTTGTTTGGGCAAGGCTCACCTCTTTTCTTTTCACAGCTTACTTTTATTATGCTACTTAAGGCAAGCTATCAATTTTCTCAAAATTCCATGTAGAATTTTAGTGGCTCTACATTAAATTTATAGCTGCACTTGATGAGAATTCACATTTTTAATATAGTAAATTATACCTTCTTAGAGCATGGGCTCTCTCTCAATTCATTAAGATCATCCATTTTGTCCTTCATTAGAGTTTCAAAGTTTCTCCGTGGAGGTTTTGTGTATTCTTGATTAAGTTAACTACTACAGAATTTATGGGTTCTGTTGTTATTTTAAATGGCATCTTTTTAGATATAATTTTTTGTTGGTGATTTTGGTATAGATAAATGCTATTTATTTTTGTACGTTGATCTGGTGTTCATCAATCTTGCTGCACTTTCTTATTATTCTCATAATTGTCTGTTGATTTATTGCCAGATAAATGATCATCTACAAGTAATGGTTTGATATCATCTGAAATTTACATATCATTTTTTTTCTTTATAGAATTAGTTATGACTTTCAGTACTATATGAAAAAGCATCAGAGATAGTAAGCATTCTGGACTTAAAGGGAACCTCTTAAAATTTTTTCCTTTAATTATTTTTGATAGAAGTAAGCTTTATCAAGTTCAGAAAGTTTCTTCATATTTCTAGCTCATCATTAAAGAAAATTAGGTGGTAGAACTTTGTAAAATGCTTTTTTAGTTGGATTAAAATAGATAATTTTTCTCATTTCTTCTATTAACGTGAATTTCGTTAATATATTTTCTTTCTTCTTTTTTTTGGCTTTTTAAGTTCATTCATTAACGTACAGTGTTATGTTAGTTTCAGGTGTACAATACAGTGGTTCAACAATTCCCTACATCACTCAGTGCTCATTACAAGTGTACTTAATCCTCATCACCTATTTAACTCATCCCTCCCACCACTCCCTCTGCTAAGCATCAGTTTGTTCTCTTAAGAGTCTGTTTCTTAATTGGTCTCTCTCTTTTTTCCCCTTTTGCTTATTTGGTTTTTTTCTGAAATTCCACATGAGTGAAATCATATGGTTTTTGTCTTTCTCTGACTTGCTTATTATTATTGTACCTCTAATTCCAACCATGTTGTTGCAGGTGACAAGATTTCATTCTTTTTATGGCTGATTAATATTATATATAATTATATATATTACATAATATATCGCACCAACAGTGCAAGAGGACTTCCCTTCCTTCACATCCTCACCAATACCTGTTGTTTTCTCTGTTGTTGACTAGATATTCTGACAGGTGTGAGTTGATATATCATTGTAGTTTTGATTTGCACTTCCCTGGTACTAAGTGATGATAAACATCTTGTCATGTGTCTTTGGTCATCAGTGTGTCTTTGGAGAAATATTGCATTCACGTCTTCCGGCAATTTTTATTTAGATTATTTGTTTGTTTTTTTAGTGTTGAGTTGTATAAGTTCTTACATATTTTGAGTGCTAACCCTTTATCAGATATTTTATTTTCAAATATCTTCTCCTATTCAGTAGGTTGACTTTTAATTTTGTTGATTTTTTCCCTTCACTGTGCAAAAGTGTTTGTTTTCAAGTAGTCCCCATAGTTTATTTTTGCTTTAGTATCCATTGCCTCAGAAGACATATCTAGAAAAAAGTTGCTATGGCCAATGTTAAAGAAGTTACTGCCTGTGTCTTCTAGGATTTTTATGGTTTCAGGTCTCACATTTAGGTCTTTCATCCATTTTTAAAAAACTTTTTAACGGTTTTTATTGATTTCTGAGAGAGAGAGACAGCGTGAGAAGGGGAGGGTCAGAGAGAGAGGGAGACACAGAATCTGAAACAGGCTCCAGGCTCTGAGCTAGCTGTCAGCACAGAGCCCTACGTGGGGCTCAAACCCACGAACAGTGAGATCATGACCTGAGCCAAAGTCGGCCGCCCAACCGACTGAGCCACCCAGGTGCCCCGGTCTTTCATCCATTTTGAATTTACTTTTGTGAATGGTGTAAAAAAGTGGCTCAGTTTTCCCAACACTTTTGTTGAAGTCTTTCCCCATTTGTTATTTTTTCCTGCTTTGTTGAAGGTTAAGTGACCATATAATTGTGGGTTTATTTCTGGGTATCCTATTCTTTTTTTAAAAAAATTTTTATATTTTATTTATTTCTGACAGAGAGAGAGAGAGAGAGTGAGTGAAACAGCATGAACAGGAGAGGGTCAGAGAGAGAGGGAGACACAGAATCTGAAACCGGCTCCAGGCTCTGAGCTGGCTGTCAGCACAGAGCCCGACGTGGGGCTTGAACCCACAAACCATGAGATCATGACCTGAGCTGAAGTCGGAAGCTCAACCGACTGAGCCACCCAGGTGCCTCCTGCGTTTCCTATTCTGTTCTATTATTGATCTATGTATCTGTCTTTGTGCAAGTACCATATACTGTCTTGATCACTACAGCTTTGTGATATAACCTGAAGTCCAGAATTGTGATGTCTCCAGGTTTGCTTTTGTTTTTTCAAGATTGCTTTGGCTATTTGGGGTCTTTGTAGTTCCATATACATTTTAGAATTGTTTGTTCTCATTCTGTGAAAAATGCTGTTAATATTTGATAAAGGTTGATTGCATTAGACCTGTAGATTGCTTTGGGTAGAATAGATATTTTAACAATATTATCAGGTTTTTGGTGGAGTCTTTAAGGATTTCTATATATATTATCATTGTCTTCTGCAAATAGTAAAAGTTTTACTTCTTCCTTGCCAATTTGGATGCCTTTTATTTCTTTTTGTTGTCTGATTGAGGTGGCTAGGACTTCCAGTACTATGTTGAATTAAAGTGACAAGAGTGGACATCCTTGTCTTGTTCCTGACCTTAGGGGAAAAGCTCTGTTTTTCTGCATTGAGGGTGATGTTAGCTGTGAGTTTTTCTTATACGGTCTTCATTATGTTGAGGTATATTCCCTATAAACCTACTTTGTTGAGAGTTTCTATTATGAATGGATGTTGTACTTTGTCAAATGTTTTTTTCTGCATCTATTGAAAGGATCGTATAGTTCTTATCCTTTCTCTTCTTTTTTTTATTAAAAAATTTGTTTAATGCTTTATTTATTTTTGAGAGAGATAGAGACATTATGAGCAGGGGAGGATCAGAGAGAGAGGGAGACACAGAATTCAAAGACAGGCTCCAAGCTCTGAGCTAGCTGTCAGTACAGAGCTCAACGCGGGGCTTGAACCCACGAACCATGAGATCATGACATGAACTGAAGTCGGATGCTTAACCAACTGAGCCACCCAGTTATCCTTTCTCTTCTTGATGTGGTGTATCACGTTGACTGATTTCCGACTGTTGAACCACACTTGATACCCAGAAATAAATCCCATTTGATTGTGGAGGATGATTTTTTTAATGACTTGTTGAATTCAGTTTGCTAATATTTTGTTGAGGATTTTTAGAGTTCAGAGATGTTGGCCTGTAGTTCCTTTTAATTTTTGGTATCTTTACTTGGTTTTAGTGTCAGGGTAATGCTGGCCTCATAGAATGAATTTGGAAGTTTTCCTTTCTTTTCTATTTTTTGGAATAGTTTGAGAAGGTTAAGTACTAGCTTTTTAAAATGTTTGGTAGAACCCACCTATGAAGCATTCTGGTCCTGGACTTTTGTCTGCTGAGAGTTTTTTTTATTATTGATTCAATTTCTTTGTTGGTTATCAATCTATTCCATTTTTAAATTTCTTCCTGTTTCAGTTTTGGTAGTTTATATCTTTCTAGGAATATATCCATTTCTTCTAGGTTGTCCAGTTTATTGATATATATTTTTTCCCAATATTCTCTTAAAATTGTTTGTATTTCTGTGATGTTGGTATTTCTCCTCTCTCATTTGTAATTGTGTTTGAGTCTTTTTTCTTCTTGATAAGTCTGGCTAGAGGTATCAAGTTTACTGATTTCTTTTCAAAGAACCAGCTCCTGGTTTCATTAATCTGTTCTACTTTTTAATTTAATTTACTTTTTTAGTTTCTATATAATTTATTTCTTCTCTTATCTTTAACATTTCCTTCCTTATGATGGTAAAGAGTTGTTTGTTGTTCTTTTTCTAGCTAATTTAGGTGTAAGGTAGGGTTGTTTATTTGATTTTTTTTTTTGCTTCTTGAGGTAGGCCTGTATTGCTATGAACTTCCTTTTTAGAACTGCTTTCACTGCATCCCAAAGGTTTTGGACCATTGTATTTTCACTTTCATTTGTTTCAATGTACTTTTTTTTTTTTATTTCTAGGAGAGGGAGAGAGAGAGACAGAGTGAGCAGGGGAGGGTCAGAGAGAGAGGGAGACACAGACTCTGAAATAGGCTCCAGGCTCTGAGCTGGCAGTCAGCACAGAGCCCGACGCGGGGCTCGAACCCACGAACTGCAAGATCATGACCCAAGCGAAAGTCGGACGCTTAACCGACTAAGCCACCCAGGCGCCCCATGTTTCCATGTACTTTTTAATGTCTTCTTTTATTTCCTGGTTGACCCATTCATTGTGTAGCAGCATACTATTTAACCTCCATGTATTTGTAGTCTTTCCAGATTTTTTTCTTGTGGCTGACTTCTAGTTTCATACCATTGTGGTCAGAAAAGATGTATGATATGAGCTCGATCTTTTTGAATTTGTTTAGGCTTGTTTTGTGGGCTAATATGTGATCTATTCTGGAGAATGTTCTTTGTGCATTTGAAAAGAATGTGTATTCTGTTGTCTTAGGATGGAATGTTCTGAATATATCTGTTAAATCCATCTGGTCCAGTGTGTCATTCAAAGCCATTGCTTCCTTATTGATTTTCTTTTTAGATGATCTCTCCACTGATGTAAGTGGAGTGTTCAAGTCTCCTACTATCATTGTAATATTAATGATTACATTATCATGTTTGTTATTAACTGTTTTATGTATTTGGGTGCTTCTATGTTGGGTACATAAATATTTACAATTGTCATACCTTCTTGTTGGGTTGTCCCCTTTATTATTATACAGTGTCTGTCTTTGTCTCTTGTTATAGTCTTTGTTTTAAAGTCTATTTTGTCTGATATGAGTATTGTTATTCTAGCTTTCTTTTGACATTCATTTGCATGATAGATATTTCTCCATCTACTCACTTTCAGCCTGCAGATGGCTTTAGGCCTAAAATGTCTCTTATAGGCAACATATAGATGGGTTTTGTTATTTTATCCATTCTTTCACCCTATGTTTTTTTGGAGTGTTCAGTCCATTTATATTCAAAGTAATTATTGATAGACATGTATTTACTATAATTTTATTATTTATTTTGTAGTTGTTTCTGAAGATTTTTCTCTGATCCTTTCTTGTCTTTCTGTCGTTCATGGTTTGCTGATTTCCTTTACTGATATATTTGGATTTCTTTATTCTTTGAATATTTATTAGTGGTTTTTGATATCTCAGTACCAATAGGTTTGTACAAAGCCTCTTCTGCATATACAATCTATATTAAGGTGATGTTCATTTAATTTTGAACCAATTATTTTCTTGCCCCTTTTGGGTATATATTTTTATAATTTATATCCTTTTATTTCGTGAGCTTCTTGACTGAGTTTTTACAAAAGTATTCATTTTTACCTTTTTGTTTCCTACCTTTATTCTTCAGTTCAGTTGTCTACAGAGGCTATCTTTGCCTGTTGTGGACAGTGTTCGGTCCCTGGCCTGAATGTGGCAGGTTTTAACTAGGTGTGCTCTGGTATGTTTGTGAAACGAGACTGTTGCCACTGCCACAATAACTGAGGCTCTGCAAAACTCCCACGTTGGAAGTTGTGGTGTTTGCAAGGATTTGGGCTGGTCTGAGAGAGAGGTCCCACTGCACTGGGACAAAAGCAAGAATGATTGGGAAGGACAGTTTCATTGGAGCATGATGGGAAGGGGCTTGGTGTAAGCAATTTAAGTACTGAGTGGCAGAGCTGCACTAGTTCCCACTTGTGGCTGGCCCTGTGCTTATGTAGAGGAGCAAAGGAGAGAAATAACACCAGCCAAGTCTTTTGTTCCTGGAGGGGTCTCTCCATGAACACTGTCTATCTAGGATGCACTCTGAGATGAACAAATGACCTCCCCACACTTGTGCTTGTGGCACTTTTCAGATTACTGTTCCCATGCTGTGTGTCCATGGGTTGTTTGCCTGCCTTGTCTCCAAGAGCAGTGCAGTGCCCTCCAAGCTCTACAATCTTTAAAGGTTTTTAAAGCAACCAAGCCTGCTGACCTTAAAACTCTAGGTTTTAAACACCCCTTGGTTGCTAGAAGTCATGAAACTTAGACTCTCTTAACTTCCAAGCCAATTGCTGTAAAGATTTGTTTCCCACTCACTCCCCTGTGTCCTAGTCTGTCTCTCATCCTTCTCCAAAATCACTCCATCCCCACTGCAGCAGCCACAATCTGCTTCTCTCCCAAGCCCAGTCTCCATACTTCCTACCTTCTTCAATGTTGCCTACTCTACCTTTAGTTGTGGAGTTTGCTCTGCCAGTCTTCAGGTGAATCGCTGGGATATTTAAGATGATCTGATAGTTATCTAGTTGCATTCATGGGATGAGGCAAGTCTATGGTCCACTTACAATGCTGCCATCTCACCTCACTGATATGTTTTCTGATGTTAAAACACCCTTTCATTCTTGAGATATACTCCAGTGAATCATGACGTATAATTGTATAATTATTTTAAGATGTTTTACCATTTGTTTACCCTATATTTCCTTTAGGATTCTTGGATCTACATGTGGTTAAAATGGGGCTATAGATATGCTAATGTTCTCATGTGGTTTGGAATCAAAATCATATAAACTGCATTGTATTTGTTATATTTTTAATTTAAAAAACTTGTAAAGATATAAGAACTATTCCTTAAAAGTTTGGTAGAATTCATAGACAAAACATATGAGCCTGAAGCTTTTCTGGGAAATGAAAGATTTCAATTTTTTAATGCTTATTGTCCTATTCCAGTTTTATATTCCTTCATGGGGCAAGTTTGCCATTTTATATTTTCTACCAATGTATCCTTTATCCATTAGCTCTAGTTTTTAAAAGTTTATTAGAGAATCATTAATCATAATTGTTTTTTTAAAACATTCCAGTTTATTTTTCATTTGCCTAGTTTTTAATTTGCATATTTTATTTTTAGTGCTTGAGTCCCTTATTTATCTTTTTGAAGCACTTTAGTTTATTTTAATAACTCTGAAGTTTTAACTGTTTTGAAATAATTTTAGACCTTAAGAAGATTAGGAAAGATAGTATAGACAGTTCTCACATACTCTTCACTCAACTTCTAATAACATTAGCATCTACATAACCATGGTAAAATCATCAAAACTAAGAAAGTAATGTTAGTACAACACTATTAATTAAACTACAGATTTTAATCAGATTTCCTTAGTTTTTCCACTAATGTCCCATTTCCCTTCCAGCATCCAAAACAGGATACCATATGTTATAGGCTGAATTGTGTTTCCGCAAAATTCATATCTTGATGTCCTAATGCCCCCAGTGCCTCATAATGTGGCTGTATTTAGAGACAAGATCCTTAAAGAGGTAATTAAGTTAAAATGAGGTCATTAGGACGGGCCCTAATCCAATATAACTGGTCTCCTTATAAGAAATTAAGACACAGTCATGTAAAATGGGAAGACCACATGAAGATTCAGAGAGAAGATGGTTATCTACAAGACAGAGAGGCCTCAGAAGAAACTAACCTGCTGACACCTTGATCTTGGATTTCTAGACTTCAGAATTATGAGAAAATAAATTTCTGTTGCTTAAGCCACCCAGTCTGTGGTACTTTGTTATAGTAGCCTTAGCAAACTAACATACTATTTTGTTGTCATGTTTCCCTAGTTTCCTTCAATCTTTGATAGTTTCTCAGTCTTTCCTTGTCTTTTAAAGATAGTCTTTTACGTTATCAACCATTTATTGACACTTTTGAAGAGTGGTGACATGGCATGCTGTTGAATGTCCTTCAGTTTGGATTGCTCTGATGGTTTGTCATGATTGGACTGAGGTTACGGACTTTGGAAAAGAATACAATAGACAGGAACTGTCTTTCTCATTGTATCATATCACAGAGTACCTAATATCAATATGTTTTACTAGAGGCGATATTAGCCTTGGTTACTTGGTTAATGTGGAGACCATGTGAAGACACATGGTTTGCCAGGTTTCTCTGTGCCAAAGTTACTCTTTCCCCCTTTTTCTTAAGTGAATTACTTAATTAAGCCCCCCAAGAGGAGGTGAAGTAGTTTCCTCTTCATGGAGTGAGTAGTATCAAAGAACTTTGGGTATACATTAATACCAAGATAGTAATAAATGTTTGGGGGGAGATGCTTTGAAGTGACTCAAATATCCTATTTCCTTTTAAAGTTTTTCCCATTAGTTTTTGGATTTATCAGCAAGTCTTGTCTGCAATAATTGTTTATGTGGTATTCCAAGGATGATTTTCTATTTCCCTAGTTTTTTCTGAATTTATGAATTGGAATTCTTTTGTAACAGAGTTATCTCCTTTTTCTCACTTTTTTATTTAATCACTTATTTCAGCATGGACTTATTGATTTGGGGGATTGAATCCAATATTATCATTTTTATGTTTTTGCTCAAATTGCTCCAACTTTGGCAATTGGGAACTCTCTTGAGTTGGCTCATATGTCCTTTTGATAGTGCTCTTGTCCTCATTTTCTGAAGATGATGCTTTGTATTTTCCCTGTTCAGGCCTGTGACCACTCATTACTCTAAGGAAACCTCATTTACTACTAGAAAATGGCATTTAGAAATGAGGAAATGGGAGCTAGGTGTGCTGGCAAAGAACTAATTTTTGGTTTGTTTTTCCCTCATCGCTTTGTTGTTATTTATTTCATTGACTTCTGGTTTTTTTTATTCATTTATTCTGAATCTTTATATTTTCTCTGTTGCTTCCTCACTTCCACCCTCTTGAATGAAATAGATTTTTAAAAAATTGTGTCTCCTTATAAATGTATAGTGTTTAAAGCAACAAAATTTCCTTCCAGTTTTATTTTTATCTATGTTCCACAGTTTCTTTATTTGTAGTGTTTTCATTGCTACTCAATACTGAATATTTATTAATTTATCTTTAAAACGAAGGGTTATTTAGTAATTTGCTTTTATTTTTCAAACAAATGAGATGTGTTAAAGGCATCCCTTTAAGACATGTAATTCATAATTTAATGCATTATATTTAGAAGACATAATGTTATAATGTATATGACACTGGGCCTTTGGAATTTGAGGTTCCTTTTGAAATATAATCTCTGGTTTATTTTGGATAAATATTTGGTAAATATTCTGTGAATGTTAAAACAGAAAGTGAATTATCTGTCATGCAAAGAGTTCTATACATACATAACAGTTTAAGTCTACTAATTATAATATTTAGATACTTGCTAACATTGCTTCTTTTTGTTTGATCTGTAGGTTTCTCAGAGAGGTATGTCAGAATATTCTATTACAATTGTTGAACAATTTCTTTCTTTCTTAAGTTATATAAATTGTTGATAAAAATATACATGCATGTGCATACACGCTCAAGTACACATATGTTCTTGGTGGCTATATCTTCTTAATCTACTATTCCTTTTACCAGTGTAGGACATCTATGTTGGTTAGATCTTCCAGTTACCTACTTCTGCCTAACAAATTTATTGTAAAACCTAGGGGCATAAAACAAACGTTTTACTTTTTTTCACAGTTCTGTGAGTCACAAATGTGGCTGGGTGGTCTGTTTTTGATGTATGTGGTATCAGCTGGGGTGGCTGGGGCTGGAGGATCCACTTCTAAGATGTATCTGACAACTGGGCTTGGATGTTTCCAGTAGCTGGTGTATATATTGGAACTTCTTGGTACATTCTTTCCATATTTACTCCACCTGGCATCTTGCATTTCCTCATAGCAGGATAATTTCAGGGTAGCTGGGCTTCTTATATACAGAATATACTTACCCACTTTCACACACACCCCCCACTCCCAAAGTATCATCATCTTCCTCTGTATGGTCCCTCAAGTATACTACCTCTGGCTTTACCTCTGAGCTCTTGATTCTGTCCTTTGAACCATCCTTCCTTTTCCCAAAGAAATTGACTACATTTTCACCTGAATGGCCTTCTTAGCTTGCTTTTTGTCCACAGAAGTGAAGGAAAGAGGAGGTGTCTTTATTTTGTACTGTTTCTTTTCTTTTTGATTTCGAATGACAGTACTCCTACTTAATGCTATTCATTGAAGAATGTTCTGGGTTTTCTATGAATCTTATTGGGTTTCACTCTATTAGACAGAAGCCAGATTTTCAAATCTTTTTAAGATAGGCAATTTTCTCTCTTGGGCCCTGTGGCTACTGTGCAATAAAGCCTTAAAAATCTTAGAATCCCTATTATTTAACACAGAGTGTCTATGAGGCATACCTGTAAGACCATTAGGAGTCCTTTAGTCTAGCTGAAAGGCTCTATGAAACACTGCCTTACATCTTTCTGAGGTCCTAATGAAGGATTTTACAGATGCCCCTCTGAAGTAGTTCTTTGCTCTGAAGCCATTTTATATTCCAAGAATCTTTCGCTAGAAGAGATTTTTGCAATAATTGTCCACCCCCACCCCATTCTGGCTCTTTGGTATTTTTTCTAAATTTTACTCAAAAACTAAATAGCTCCATGGGACATTATTCGCAATAACCAAAAAGGTGAAACAACTCCGTGTCTATCAACAAATGAATGAATAAACAAAATACAGCATATAAATACATTGTAATACTCTTCCATTAAAAAGGAAGGAAATTCTGAAAACTGCTACAACATGGATGAGCCCTGAGTACATTAAACTGAGTAAAATAAGCCAGCCACAAAAAGACAAAGACTGTCTGACTTCACTTGCATGAAGTACCTGGAGTAGTCAAATTCTTAGGAATATAAATAAGAATAATGGTTTTACTTCAGGGTCTAGGCAGAGCAGGAAATGAAAATTATTGTTTAAAGGGTAGAGAGTTGTAATTTTGCAAGATGAAAAGAGTTCTGGAGATTGGTTGCACAACAATATAAATGTCCTTAACAATACTCAACTGCACACTTTTAAGATGTTAGGATGGTAAATTTTGTGTTATGTATATTTTACCACAATTACAAAATTTTAAAAGCCAAAACCAAAACTAAGCAGCTCCTCCTTTAGTCCATTTTTTTCTTTTTGTATCTATCATAGCCAGAAAAACCCAGGTAGCACTTTCTGCATTTGGCCTAGAAACTTCCTTAGGTAGAATCACAAGTTCAATTGTTCACAGGTGACAGTGTTGCCAAACTTTCCCCATATTATGTACCAAAGATTCCTTTCTCCTCTGCCTCCGATACCATTTTCCTCATTGTCTTAAGGGACAATGTCTTCAAAGTCTTAAAAGACTTACCCACATATTCCCGCTTTCATTAACCAACTCTTTGAAAGCCTTTCAATTTCTGCCGCTGGCTGGTCCTAAAGCTAGAGCCACATGTTTTAGGTTTTTGTTATGTCAGCAACACACTTCTAGGCACCAGATTTTGTTCTGGTTGTTAGGAGTAGATGATTGATGGCGGCTGGTCTATCAGCATCTGTTTGTATCAACTTTTTTGGCAGAACTTTTTCTCTGTACCCCTATCAATGTTGACTCTATGGGCTGCTGATGTCAATTTTTTTTTTTTGTAGTTATGGAGCAGGAAATTATTGTCCAAGGTAATAGAGGAGGAAGCAAAAGGAGAATTTAAAAACTTTCCTTGGGGCACCTGGGTGGCTCAGTCTGTCAGGAGTCCAACTTTACTCAGATCATGATCTTACAGGTCGAGCCCCACATCAGGCTCTGTGCTGACACCTCAGAGCCTAGAGCCTGTGTCAGATTCTGTATCTCCCTCTCTCTCTGCCCTGCCCCCCACTCATGCTCAGTTTCTCTCTGTCTCAAAAATAAATAAACACTAAAAAACTTTTTAAAAAATTTTCCTTCGGGGCACCTGGGTGGCTCAGTCGGTTGAGCCTCCGACTTTGGCTCAGGTCATGATCTCACGGTTTGTGGGTTTGAGCCCCACGTTGGGCTCTGTGCTGACAGCTAGTTCAGAGCCTGGAGACTGTCTTTGGATTCTGTGTTTCCCTCTCTCTCTCTCTGACCCTCCCCTGCTCATGCTGTCTCTCTCTCTCTCAAAAAAAAAATAAATAAAAAACATTAAAAAAAAACAAAAAACAAAACAAAACAAAAATTTTCCTTCAACCTTTCCAGTCTTTCTTTCCACTCATTCATCCATAGTAGCTCATTATAGTTTTCACTTTGCTTGAGTATTCTCTTTTTTTGGGGGGGAGGGCATTATTGTTACTACATCTGGCTTCTTTCAAGCATCTGCAGTTTCTTCAAGGTTAATTTTTGGGGTGGACTGATTTAGGAGTCAAGGAAAATTTCTTTTTAAGTTTTTATTTAAATTCCAGTTAGTTAATATGTGGTGTAATATTGGTTTCAGGTATAGAATTTAGTGATTCAACACTTATGTATAGCAGTGCTCATCATAAGAGGTACCCTCCTTAATCCCCATCACCTATTTAACTCATTCCCCACACACCTCCCCTGTGGCGACCATCAGTTTGTTCTCTATAGTTAAGAGTCTGTTTCTTGGTTTTCCTACCCCCCCCATGTTTGTTTAATTTGTTTCTTAAATTTCACATATGAGTGAAATCATATGGTATTTGTCTTTCTCTGACTGACTTATTTTGCTTAGCATAATACTCTCTAGTTTCATCCACATTGTTGCAAATGGCAAGATTTCATCCTTCTTTCATGTATTTACCCAAAGAATACAAAAATACTAATTCAAAGGGATACATGCATCCCAATGTTTATATCATCATTATCAACAATAGCCAAATTATGGAAAGAGCCCAAATGTCCACTGACTGATGAGTGGATAAAGATGTGGTATACACACACACACACACACACACACACAAAGGAGCTAGGGGAAAAATTACTAAGGTATGGACTATGGAAATTTTAGTCTGGTGGGAAAAACAGATCATTAAAATATGAAGAAGGTAACCACAGTGTATTATGGGGAGAATAGAGAAGCAGCTTCTAAATTTTTTTAAATATTTACTTATTTTTGAGAGAGAGTCAGAGCATGAGCAGGGGAGGAGTGGAAGGAGAGGAAGACACAGAATCTGAATAGGCTCCAAGCTCTGAGCTGTCAGCACATAGCCCGATGAGGGGCTCGAAGTCACAAACTGTGAGATCATGACCTGAGCCAAAGTTGGACACTTAACCGACTGAGACTTTTAAAAAAATTAAAAAAAAATTTAATGCTTAATTTTGAGAAAGAGAGAGAGAGGGGGAAGTAGCTTCTAAATCATATTTGGAATTCATGGAAGGCTTTAGAAAGGAGTCACGTAGGAGTTATGATAGGTAGAGCATAGTTTAGGCAAAGGGACTTCAGGTATAATGGCATGTATAAAAGAATGGCTTTCTGAGCTAAGATGAATTTTTAAGGACCCTACATGTAGTTGTGAATTGTCTGAAACAAAAGATGTATTCAGAAGAGTGGATGGAGACATTAATAGTAGGAGGGGCCAGAATATATGTTATACCAAAGAGCTTAGATTTTTACTCTTTAGGACAGTAGGAAATAATTGATTTTAAGCAAGGAATCGTTAGGATCAGATTGACATATTTCTAAATTTTCTTTTTTTTAATTTTAAAAATATTTATTTTTGAGAGAGACAGAGAGACAGTGTGAGCAGGGCAGGGGCAGAGAGAAGGGAAGACACAGAACCCAAAGCAGACTTCAGGACAGGAGCTGTCAGCACAGAGCTCAACTCAGGGCTTGAACTCATGAACTGCAAGATCATAACCTGAGCTGAAGTTGGATGTTAAATGACTGAGCCACCCAGGCGCCCCAGACTGACATATTTCAAAGATTGCATAGACAGCATAGTGTGATGCTTAAGCTCTAGTGCCCTTTGCTTGTTGTGGAAACCTTCTAACGTCCTGGAATGAGCCCTAGCAATGAGTTTTGTGGCCAACTGTTTAGTGTAAAATTTTAAAAAGGAGGATATTTTAACTGCAATGGTCTCTTACTACTGTAACTTGCTTCTATTACATTTTCCCTAGGCCGAGGGCATTTTAGAAACAGGCTAAGGGACGTTCAGGATTATTTCATTATATTAAAGTAGTTTGTAGTTACCTCTATGTATAGCTAAGTTATTGCTAGCCATCCTGGTATACAAATAGCTTCTGGTAATGATCTTGCTACCCACCCAGCAGTTAAAACACAAAGATCTAGGGCCAAAGGTCATATTGTGATACGTGTGTTCATGATTTTCCATTTGTTCCTTAAAGAAGGACCATAAGCCATATAAACATCACCTACAAACCAAGATTTTTACCTGGAGCCATAGAAGACAGGACCAAATCAGTAAGTTGTTGTAAAAAGTTTTTAGCCTTATGAGAAATGAAGACCTGAACCAAGGCAGTGGTAGCAGAAACGGAGGGGAAGAGTTAAGATGCAAGCAGCATTCAGGCAGTACAATCTAGGAACTTGGCAACTGTTTGGATTCGGGGGTTAGTTTCATAACGGATTGTCAACTTGGATAATTGGAAGGATGGAGGCCATTCATGGAGAAAGAACATATGGATCCCATTTTAGGCTTCTTGCATTTCAGGGGTCAGACAGGTAGAGAAAAAATGCTGGTCTGAGGCTCAGCTAAGCACCCAGGTGTTGGGAGATAGAATTTGCTATATTTTATTCTCTGGAATATATTTTCTTCACCTGTCTTTTTTGGCCCTTGCTTTCCAGTCCCCAGGCCAGGGAACCGCAGCCCCAAAGCTTCCCGGTGGCGCCTGCTCACCGGATGTGGGAGCAGCACTTCCGCCCCCAAGAGGCAGGCGCTCAGGGGACGCGCCACGCAGGGGCTGCTGGGCTCTCAGTCCGGTCCCACCTCAGTCGGTTCAGGGTAGCTAGTGAGTGGTTTTGCCTCTGCGTGGTTTTCAGCAGGATACCTTTTCCCACCGAGAGAGCGTTTTCTCCCCGTTTAATCCCCCAAACCTCCGCTTCCCCTGCAGGAAGTCAGGCATCTCCCCGAGGGCTTTGTAGGTCTCCCGGCACCGAGGCAGCGCAGCGGCGCTAATGAAGATGAGTCAGCACTGATTTCCCAGCTGGTAAACGCACGACTCATTACCTTTGGTGGTTTTGCACAAACCCCAGAAAGCTTCCTGAGCCGAGTTTACGGTCTGTGGTGACTTTTGGTTCTCGGATATGAATCCAGAATCAAGAGGGAAACCGCTCAGTGATTAAGATACCTATTTCTTAAGCCGGAAAGGGACCGGAGTAATTGCAGCCTCCCGGAAGCCCAAAGTGGCCAGTGTTCCTGGGCAAGTGGGAAGATTTGCACTATCTTGTGACCAAGCTCAGCGTAGCAGGATAGTTGAGGAAAACCTGATCTCGTTTTTACTGACAGATGTGGAATAACTAAAAATGTATAGTTTTTATTAGTTTACTACTTACAAATGTATTCTAAATAAGCCGTTCATGGCAGAATACCAAAATGTACTAGACCGTAGTAGTCCAGGGGGAAATTCTGTGTCGTTGAAGACGGCTGGTAAGGGAGTGTGGTATGACCTGCTGTAATTATACCTTGAACCGCTGGTTCAATTAGAAGTCTGTCCACTCTTTAAAAAAACAAAAATGAAAACGTAACCATTCTACTGACCTGCTTGAAGTTGCTTTTGTTTTTGTTCTTTGGAATTGCACTTTTTACTTTGTAGTATGACCCACACTAGAGTTCAGCCACGTGAAGGCAGGACTTTTTTTTTTTTTCTTCCTGCTTTCTATTGCATTTCAAAGCCAAGAACGGTTTTGGCCCAAAGTAAGCATTCGACACACTTATTGACTGAGAAAATTAAACACGTTGCTTTTCAAGAAGCAGGAAGTAGAGCCTGCAGTGGGCTTGCATGATTGGCATGACCTATGTGGAACTTAGTTCTACTCAAAGTCCTACAAGGAAAGGCAATCAGAAAATGAACAAATGTTAATGAAGTACCTTCTATACCCCAAATGATCTTTCCAAATCCCCCAGAATTTACCATCTCTTCTCCATTAAACATTCTGACATTGTTATATTTGGGCCTATGTGGTTCACCTCTGCGGCATCTCTGATAGTGGTGTACGCATACCAGAAATAAGTATTTGTTGAAAGAGCATGGGAGGAAACTGGATAAGGCATTAAGTTACCTGGGAATTCATTAATTTATCACATGAACAGCCATTTGTTTTACAGAATTATGGTCCACAATTCCGCAAATTGTGTCTTTTGCAAATTGAGGTTTGTTTCTCTGAAGGATTTGTAAGTTTTCTATGAAAAATTTTGGGTTTTCATCTCAGTGATCCTCTGAAAAATTAAGTTTAATGTGTTCTGGGCTATCTGGATAACCAAATACTAACAAGAGGTTTTGGTATCTCTGTTTTCTATCTCTTTTGACCATGTTAGCACTACCTAGTGTAGTACTTTGTTTCAGGTTAATAAGGAAAGATCAGAGGCAGCATTAAAAAACATAAGTGACTTATTCACCCCAAATTAAGCCCAAATGACATTAAGTTGCTTTGTGGGAAGATTTCACAGTAGTTTAAAAGGAGAAAAGAGAGAGATGAGTCATAATATGTGATAAAATAGGCTTGCTAAAGTCAGTACTGTATTCCTATTCTGAGAGGTGATTTAGTTTGGCCAAACATAATCATTGGTGTTTGGAAATTAATATTTTAAATTTAAATTTTGTTGACTTTACAGTTTTGTTTGCATTTATTTCATAATTTTGTCAGTTTTTTTTTTGTAGTACACGAACTATAATATGAAGAGTTTGAGCCTAACCTGATATTTGTACATATTTATAAAATCATGATGAAAATAGTTTAAATTGGGAACAAGAGACCTAGGAAAATGTGTTTTTGCTATACTCAAGTTTGTGAAAAATGACATTACAAAGCTTTGAGCTTTAAGGCCCAGAACATAGAATATTTATTTTAATGAAGTGCAGGTGGTGACAGTTCACTGTAGGAAAAATGTTTCTGCTACTAGTAGTGCTCTGGTAGTGAAAAATAGAAGAGAGGGATCTTAGCAAGATGAAAATGTAAGAAGATCAGTTGGAGAAAATGGAAAAATTTTAGATAAAATTGGAGCTTTCTTTGCGGTTTTGCTTTTGGCTCTGAATTTGTGAGTTCTCTTTCTTAGTGATTTTTCTCAAATGGCAAAGTGAAATGCAGTGTTTTTGTTTCCAGAGTTAAGAGAAGAAAATTGCTAATCACCACTTCTGTAGATGGTGTAAATCTCTGGTTTGGAACTCTGGGAGACCTAAAGAGCTGTTTAAAGTCACTGTGGTAGAAGATTGGAGGAAAGAGATGCTATCCTTCCCGCCCCACCTCCCCATCCCTGGTCTTGCATGGGAAAATAGGAATAGAAAGAAATGAGGTGAAGCTTTGTTTTGGTTTTACTTTAATAGAAGGGGTACTTGAGGCAGGTGTTATTTTAGAGTCAACTTTGCTACCATGTCCAGAGCAAAGGTGTCAGGAATTCAGCCACTCGACAAATATTTATGGAGCACCTCTATGGGCCAGGCATTATATGGAGAGCTGAAAACAGTGAGCAATACAGGGACTATGCCTATGGGACTTAGGTAAAACTAATACTTGGTGATTCTGTTGTATTATGTGCCTATCTTCACAGGGTACACTTGAGTTGAATATGAGTGGGCAATGTGAAAAATTTTAGGGCACTCTTTATGTTGATTTGTTGATTTCTGGGATGGAATACAGAGTTAGATATTGTAAAGGCTCAGATTAATTTGTTCTTATCTTTCTCTGTTTTAAAGGGGTGTTATGAAAGTTGACATAAATCTTCAGAAAGTGGACATTGACCAATGTTCAAGTGATGGCTGGTTTTCAGGAACTCACAAATGCCACCTTAACAATTCAGAGGTAAGAACATGAAGATAAAGCCCTCTGAAATCAGAAGCTCAGAAATGTATAACTTTCGAATTATGTTGTATTTGTACGGGTAAGTGAACAAGAGGCATCTTACTGGGAAAGAAAAATCTCCTCTGCAGTTCTGAATGTTGCCAAAGGAACTGGAAGAGGGGTAGAAAATGTTATGCAGAATAACTGTTCATTTGGCCGAAGCTAAAAATATGTCTAAGTTTTGCTTTAGTTAAAGGCTGACCCTATTCTTCAGAATGGGGCTTAAATTAAAATAGCCATGAAGTGAGAAACCCCAGGAAGGGTCAACCAGATTATGTACATTTTTATGCAGTGTGATGCTTGTTGAAACATAGATGCTATACATTCAGACATGCTGCCATCTGGTAGAAAAGCAATAAAGTATGGCAGGGCAATTTTGAGAACAAAGAGAAAACTATACAGGGACCTGGATATGAAATATGTATACTTGTGTATGTTTTTCCAGTTTGCAGCTCCTGTCTGTGCTCGATGTCATTGGCTCTGGTTGGTTAAAAAAAACAGGCCTAGAGCTCATACCTCTGGAAAGAAGATTGTTACTTGTCTTTTGTAGTTGCAGAGAAGAAATGTGATGCCATCCTGATTTCATTCTCAGTATCTATCTCTCAGGTCACCAAATGCTGTGAAACAGCTGTACAATAAAATTCCTGATCGTAAATGAATTCTTGGGCTATCCTAACTTTGAGTCCGTGAATTTGTCAGGAAAGTCAGCTTAATTTATTTAAAATACAGGGGATATTGCCATAAATGGAGTAATTTAAATCTTCAATTTAAATTTTTGCTCCTGTGGAAGATGATTTTATGTAGTCCATTTTTTTACCTTCTTACATAATCTTTATTTTTTAATTTTAATTTTATTTTAATTTCAGTATAGTTAATATGCAGTGTTATATTAGTTTTAGGCAATTTTAAGGTCAGAAAGTTTAAAGCAGAAGGATACTATCAGTAAGTGTTTATTTGTGCCATTATACAGAGAAGAAAAGTGTGCAGGCATGAACACTGGTGTACATGTATGTACATGTACCCATTGCATGCTTCCCATGTGCAACCTTCCCATATCCTGCCATATACAACCCACGTATTTCCATACCTTCATATCCTGCCACTCCCAAAAAAATCTTCCAGTGTTTCACACATTCCCCACTACCCCTATACTATACCTCCTCCTGTCCCCATACTCCCTACCACAATATCTCTCAACCCTCCCACCCACTAAAACCCCAAGAAACCCTCATAACTCCCCACCTCCCTCTAAATCCATCACATAACCCTGCCATATCCCTGTAACTCCTACTTCCTTAGGACCCTCTGTACATTCCTACATATTCCTACACCCCCTCCCACATTTCTGTACATCTTCACATAGCCCACCCTGCACACAGCCCTCACTTCCTTCTCTCCCCCCACCCCCAAATTGGGATTCAAATGATGTAAGTGAAGTGTGTCAGTCTTATCAATTCATAGAAGCCAGGGCCCTCTTTTTGCTTCCTTTCCCTTTTTGTTCTTATGAGTTTTGAACTTTTCTGAGTTTCCACTTCCCTTTGGATTCATTCCAGCATTTCTAAAGGTAGGAATCTCAATCACTGATCTCGTGAACATCTTTAGCCTGATCATTATCTCCACGCCAATAGCGTGTAGCTATTTAGTTTTGTCTTTCAGCCAGGGTGGAATTTGTTTCTGCATGAGTGTTGTAGTGTGGATATGGGCTCATTTCTGTATAGCCTTGTTTCCGTGGTGCTCCGGGGTGGTTCAAATAAGTAGTCTGTCTACAAACAAGGAGGTGTTTACTTTTCAGTTTGTTACAGTTGCTGCCTGCCTCCCATAATCTTTGTATAGTTTGTTTGTTTCCTTCAAGCACTTCTGTTTGACTAGATGGTTATATTGAAAGAACCTCTATCTCCTTTTGGAAGATTGATTTATTTTCATTGCACCAAGATTACTAATTTTCTGGGTGCTGTGTCTTTTTAAAGCTTTCAAATAAAAGAAGTTATATCAAGACAAAAAATCAAGGTAAAATATCCTCTGTTCTGGTTAAGAAAGATTAGGTTGCAACGTGTAACTCCCATTATATATGGGAGCATTGTATTTATTAGATTCCTACAGGAAAAACTGGGAAAACATGTCCTACAAAGCAACTGACAGTTCTATGAATTTCGTTTGAAAATGTTGTAGAAAGAAGCTTAATGATCAAAAATAAAAATAACAGCAACAAACAACGTACAAAATGCGTGTTTTGACTTAGACTCTGGCTCTCTCCACCCTCTCTCCTGCCCAGGTGCTAGAATGGAGATGGGAGATGCTGGTGTCCTGGGCTGGGCCCCTGAGGCCTGTGGTGGGTAGGCTGATCCCACTGGCCTCTGTGGAGCAATTCACACTGTGGTGTGGGACTCCTCTAAGATTCTGCTGTTGATGCTGGTCACTCTAGGCACCTACAACTATTCCATATCACATCTTCAGTCTAGGGACTAGTAGTGGTCTTTCAGTGAGTTGGAGACTAGGAACTGGCTTCTCTCAACCTTTTGATTGCTTGGAAAAACAAAGAAAAATCACTTGTTCGGGGTATTTTTCATCTGCACTGGCTCTCCTTTGTTCCTTGTCACATGTCTTCTGTTACAGACCCCAAAGATCACTATGTAAACCGGCTTATTTTGGGAAGTACTTAACATGATTCATATTTGTCGGGTGTAGGGGCCTATGTATATGAGTATCCGTATCATTAGAAACAGAGATACTCATGTTCATTGTGGGTTTTATCTTGCCAAAGTTTCACATTCTTCTCTTGCAAATACTAGTGGAAGTCACACATTTTAGTTTCATTGAGGCAAACTTTTCACTTTTAAAATGTTTCTGGTGTGTTGAATTTTTAGGCTCCAGGGTATCTTAAACGAGAATAGTGAGTCTGATGTTGGAAACAGACAAGGGGCATGTGACCGATGACAGAAAAGCCTCAGGAGCATTTTAGAAAGGCATGGGATGGTTTGTGAGGAAAATAATTTCTCAATGAGTTTGGGTCCTTTTGGGGACCCAAAGGGTTCCTTAGGAGGCCACTACGTATTTTTCGAAGGGCAGAGTAAAACAGGATCTGAGCTGACATCCTGCACTGGATTGCAGGATTATTCTGGCTATTTTGTAAGTGATCCACATCACTGCAATAAGGATTTGATCATGCTGTCAATGTTCGTTTCAGTGATCTTTGGCCCATTTTTATATGGTTTGCATTGAGTACACAAAATACTCTCTTACAGAATACTTTTTAAAAACATTAAAATAATCAATATTCATTTTTGTTTTAACGGTTTTCTTTTACGTTGTTTCCATTATAAAAACTTTTAAATCACTAAAGTAGGACAGTAGCCTTGAAAATTTTTAAGCATCTGCCCATTAGGATATGTGTACTTTTAATCTAGAAAGTATATGAGTCTTTTCTTATATATATATATAAAAGAAATATATATATAAGAATAAATATATACATTCTATATATCATAAATTAGAAAAGTTTGAGGAAAAGATAAAATAATATTTTAATGTAGAAGATATATTATAAAATTATATCTTTAATAAAAATAGTGAACTGATTCATAATTATGTTTCATCACTTTTTAAAACTTTGTTTAATTCTTAGTAATACAATGATTCAGAGGTCTCTAAGTTCAGTTTATTTTTATACTTTGTTTTAATGTCTGTCATGGTTGAAAATATTCCTCACAAGGATATGTTATTCCAAATTGAAGGAATAAATTGTTGACTGTGTTTGCTAAATTACAGTGTTCATTTTTTGGTTCCGTTTACCAATTTTGGAAAGGTTTTTGCAAAATTCAGCTGGTAGTCTTTCATCTAACTTGATGTCAGTTGGTCCTTACACACTATTTGGAAAGCTGGGAATTTAAAAAATTTTAAGGGAATAGGATAAAAAGTCCACTCAAACATTTGTGAGGAATATTTTCAAACAGATTTGGAAATTTTATTTCCAACTTCACACCATACAGTTAATGAGTATTAATAGTTTTTGGCAATGAAAACACTGAAAACGTTTCCAAATAATGTACCCATTTTCAAAATGCTCACTTGAAAAGGCTCATGGATTACAATGGATCCATACATGGATTATTAAAATGTCACTTTTTCTTTGAAGGAACAGTTCATATTTTTGAAAATACCTGCCACATAGGCACTACTGACAATCACTTGTCATCGTAGAGAAGGTCAGCAAATTTGGAACATTTATACATAACTAATCTTTCAGTTTGGAAACAAGTAGTTCCCTTTGAGATACTCAGAAAATCACTGTGTGGGAAAAGATTTTCTAGCATACCATCTCATTATGAAAAGTTGTAAATGTTTTACAGTTGAAAATAATGTACTCTGTAAATCCACTTATATGGTCAAATGTAAATGATAATGCATTGAATGTGAGAGCTAGTGAAGGACCCAATTAACCACCGTCAATATTTCTGTGTCCGAGTTTCTAGCTTTCCTTCAGGATCCCTCCAGTGACTTATCAGTATTGTGGTCCTATGGCATGTGGACTGAGTAAGCGCATTAATGTCAATCCAAGTCTTAAATTAGTAAAGCTTAATTTCTTTTTTCTTTAAATAAAAAGGTTAAATATAAATAGAAGTTCTATTTTCTTTTCACATGCCAGTTAACTTTGTGTCGTCTGCTGTGTAGACTACTTCTTAAGGTTATCAGATGTACAGTTCTGTCTGGAATCCCCAGAATGGCTGTGTTGTCGGATCGGCCAATGGTTTTGTATAGCTCTAAGATAGTTTTCAGGTATCTCTTTTTTCCACTGAATGGATTACATGAGAATCTACTTGTCACTCTTTACTACCGCATTAAATCTAAGTTAACTAATCTCTAAAGGCATATTTTCAGAAAGTTGAAAATGTAAGAAAAATGTCATTTAGTTTGCAAGAAAAGAAATTTAATGCAAAAATCTAAGGAAAGCAGAAGGAGTTAATCATTCTCTTTTTGAAAGCTGTTTCATCTACAGAATATAGCTTACTCATTTGACTACAGCAAGATTTAGAGGCCTTTTCCAGAGATCTCTTATTTAATTCAATTTGACTGAGTGAAATTGCATAGACACAGCTGTGTGTTAGTTCTCTTCTTGTGGCCGCAGTCTCACCAATCTCTTCTCTTTAATTTCTCCTTTTCTCTAGCAAGGTTCTGCTTTACACAGGTTGCTGTTCACTGATCTCTAGAACTCTGCTGTTTTATATGATAGTCACTAGTCACATTATGGCTATTGAGATATAAATCAGTTAAATTTAAACAATACTAAGAATTCAGGTCCTTCCTAGCCTCATTTCAAATGGATAATAGCCACATGTAACTAGTGGCTACCATATTGAACAGTGTAGTGGACAGCTAGCCTCTAGAATATGGTCTAGCTTATAGCGTAGTTAAAACACAAAGATTATTGAAAGTTTTCAAATCTCTGAATTTTCTTGTATAGTAACACTGCCTTTAAATCCACTAAGGGTCATTTAAGGACAAACTTGAAATGAATTTTGGCTTATACAGGCATTCTTATGATCTACTGTATTAACTCAGTTGGAAATAAATATTGAGAAACTTGCAAACGATTTTTATTGCCAATATTTTACACTGAAAACTGTAAAAATCTTTCAGTAAATGGTGAAAAGTAAATACTGGCAATCTTTACATATTTAAATTTCTACTGTATTTGTAGTAAAACTTCTCTTTTTCCTTATTGCTAACACAAAACATGGTTAACATGAAGTCATACTCCCCTGCTAGAATATAGGGCAAGCACCTGATGCATTTGTTGAATTAATGGAGGCACCCCACTCTGTAACTAGATGGCCTCCCTATATCATACAGCCACTGGTTTTGATATCCCACTGAAACTGCCCAAAAGTAGATTTAAAATTTTTTTCTTCCTAGGAGTCATTCAGATATTTGAAGACTGCTGTCAGTCTGCTTCTAAGTCTTCTTTCTTCCAGGCTAAATATCCCCTGGTTCAATCGAGTATCCTTGCTTTACTAGGCTTAACAAAAACGGGCCATACTACTACTGTATGGATCCCCATTTGTTTCTGAAGTTGTAAAACCCTAACTTGTTTGATTTTGTTACATAGTCCTTCTTTCTTAAATTAATAGAAACTGATTACAGTTTTCAGAGTTTTTCCATTATGCTCCTGAGAGTTATTTGGACGAGATATTCTGGAATTGTTCCCAAAGTAGGGTTAGGAATCACTATTCCAAAATAATAGTACTGGGGTACCTAAAAAGTCAGTTAAGGGAAAGCTGGCTTTCTCCTTTAGAGAAAAGAGGTTTTCAGCAACTGAGCTAAGAGTTCAACAGTGGCTGTCGCCATCTTGTGGTAGGGGAAAGAGAAAGACAGAGACACGGACAGAAAGGGAGAGGGAAAAGAGGAGGAAGGGAATGACTGGTAGGAACATGTAAAATCACTATTAGAATACTGTGTGCTTTTCCTTAGTTCAAAGCTGGTTTGCATGTAGATTCTGGTCAAATCGTGGACCACTGTTTCTAACCTTGGTCATGCTACCCAGTTCTGACCGGCTACCCAGGTCGGTTCACCGCTGATTAGATACCTTAGGCTTCTCTGTTTAATGCCCAATTTAAAAGTTTGCTGAACAATTTGTCTTATTAATACTTATGATTAACAAGCTATATGTTTTATTTTCCATGGGACACATTTTCTAATAGATTAATTCAAATTCATTGTTTTTATTCATTCAATGTATATTTATTTAGCAGCTGCTATTTGCCAGGTACTGTTTAATACAGTGGTCAAGAAGAGGAAATCCATAAGTTAAAAGAAATCATTTCATTCTAGAGGGGACCAGAGAGCTTAAAATTATATCAGTTGACTTTAGCTTCTTAAGTAAATTCTTAGCAACTAACTTTACTAAGGGACTTAAAGTACCATACAGTAATTTTTGAGACGTAGGAATGAATAATCCTTATTATAAAAGATAAGTCATTGCACATCCTCCAGAATTGCAAGAATTTACTTATTGAATTGGCAAATGGTAAAAAAATTATAATACTTAGTGTTGGCGAGGTTTTAGCAAAATGGAATTCTCATGCAATATTGATAGGGATGTAGATGGTTCTTAGAGTTTTTGGAAATATGGTGAAATGTATCACCATTGTGAATTGAATTCTTCCTTATACCATCTGTTTTGTTTCTTTCTACTTATACTTTGAATAAGTTTTAGAAGAAAGTAAAAAATTAGAATAAATACATAAGTATTGGACTACTTATTACAGTATATTGTTTATTGTAATAAAAATTTAGAAACAACTTAAATGCATAACAAAAAAGAATTGATTAATAAATTATGATGCACGGTAAAAACACAATACTGTATTGCTATTTAAAATGATGATATCAGGGCACCTGGGTGGCTCAGTCAGTTAAGCCACTTCAGCTCAGGTCACGATCTCACGGCTCATGAGTTTGAGCCCCGCGTCAGGCTCTGTGCTGACAGCTGTGAGCCTGGAACCTGCTTTGGATTCTGTGCCTCCCTCACTCTCTGCCCCTACCCTGCTTATGCTCTGTCTCTGTCTCAAAAATAAATATTAAATTAAAAAAAAATAAAATGATGATATCATTCTTCATTCATTGATATGGAATGATGTCCATGATATATAGTAAGGAAAGGAATCAGGTCCGCCAGCATGGTTTAAGAATAAGAATTTTGGGATATAGAGAGAAGTGACATTAAGCAAGAACGTCTGTTTGAAACGTATTAGTAGATGAGTAGAATTGGTAAGAAGCAGCCAACTTTCCCTGAAAACAAGCTTTTAAAGTTTAGGAAGTGAAATTTATAACTATGGGAATTATGTGCAGAGTGATTTCTATAAGGTAGCTCATTATTTGTATTTGTAAGTGGGTAGACTGAAAGGGAGAGGGCAAATGCAGTCTCAAAAGAAAAGTCTATCTTTTAACTGTTCACGGTATCTCTAGAACTTTATGGAGCTGGAAAGAAGAGAATGGAGAAAGAGAGTCAATTTGAAGAATCCCGAGAGTATCTATGGCAGATTCACTGTTTTATTCAGAGACTCCTTTTCTTTTTTTGGCTGACAGTGAGGATTGCCAATGCAAACAAACAATCCCCCAAATCAGAGGTTACAGTTGGAAGTAGATGAATACACAGTAAAAACTGTGGGTGGGTTTCACTCTTCTGTTCTTTCAACTCAAAGATTTTATCAAAATCTTAAAAATAAAGCTTCTTCTTAACATTAAAACTAATAACCACTGCAGCTACTTAGTAGCACTTGCTTTTGGTTAAGAATTATTCCACCTTCTTTGTTCTACATGTTTTGCATGCATTAATTTTACCGTTATAGTCTCCATTTCCCAATGAAATAGGCCTAGAGAGGTTCAATAACTTGCCTCTAATCACACAGTTAGTAATTGGCAGAGTTGGAATTAGAATTCAGGTTTTCTTGATTCCAGAGCACAATTTTTTATACAACTATCTTCTATTTATTATTATTTTCTAGGAAACATATAATGGATAAATCTATACTAGACTAGTAGTGAGCATATATGGGGGGTTTTAGATTACCAAGTATATTTAACTTTGGAATTTGGATAGAAGAGACTAGGGGATATTGTCCTATGTTGGTGTCACTTTAGACATGGTACATAGGCATTGCTTAAGTGACTGCTGTGAAAATCTCACATCCCTTTCACTGAAGAGAGGAATTAAGCTTAGGCTTTGGATTTGTGTTTAAGAAGCCGTTGAATGGACTGATGCTAACTTGCAGTGAAGGTCATAGCAGTTTGTTGTAGTGTTTTATTTGGGACCTTGTGCTGGTCAGAAAGTTCATCAGGTCTTTGAAAAATCATACAGGAGACACGTTTTTAAAAATAACATTCATCAGGGGCACCTGAGTGTCTCAGTAGGTTAAGCGTCCAACTTCGGCTCACGTCATGCATGATCTTGCGGTTCCATGAGTTTGAGCCCCGCGTCGGGATCTGTGCCAATAGCCCAGAGCCTGGAGCCTGCTTCAGATTCTGTGTCTCCCTCTCTCTCTGCCCTTCCCCCACTCATACTCTGTCTCTCTCTCTCAAAAATAAAATAAAAACATAAAAATATTAAAAAAAGAATAACATTCATCAAAAGTTAAAAATCAGAGACTAAAAAGATTTTGCTGAGTTGGAGAAATGAACATGTCTCTCAAGATGAAAGTTAACAGCAACGAAGCTAAGAACCTGACTATGAATAAGGAAATCTATCTTTTTGAACATTGGAAGAATGATATGGTTTAGTTGTAGCACATGTAAACAGCAATATTTGGGAGAATAGTTGAAAGTTCAATATGAGTCAGTAGTATGGTATGGCTGCAAAACAGCAATAGCAAAAGCCAGCTTAGCCTTAGTCTAGATCTTGGGAGGTTCACATCTCACTGTCTTCTCAACTTAACAGAAAATACCTCAAATAGTATGACAAGGGATATAGAAATTGAAAATAAAATATCACTAAGGACTTTAGAACCTTATGTTTTTGAAGACTCAAAGAAATTAAGGATGTTTTTTCAGGGAAGAGAAGACCCATGGTCTGACAACTGTTTTCAAACATGAAAGTAGCTATTAAGTGACTATTTATGTGTTTTCTGAAAGGACCCAGGGTCTAGGCTGTGACTTATCAGGAAGCCAGTAGGAACTACTGAAGGCTCTGGTTAGCTCCGTGCAACTAGAACTTTTGAACAACCAAAATTATTCAAAAGTTGAGAATATGTATTTTTTAAACATGAATTTATAAATGTGAATGTTGGAATTATTCAATCACACGGTGCCAGGATGACTATTTCATGAGGATGCTATAGGCTTTAGTACCACTTGACAGATTTTTCAGGGTTCATAAAAATTTCATGCAACATTGCTGTAGGGTTGGACTTGGTGCCTCCTAAGCTTCTCTGCAACCCTAAGGTTTTATAGTCCTGGTATACTGTAAAGGGAAACACTGAAAGGTGCCTCCACCCAAACACAGCACTCTGATTTTCCTTGTATTGACAATGCCTTGGATTCTCACACTGACTGTGGTTATGCCTGAGATTCCTCAAACCTGAGATTTTCTGATTTTTCTCTGTGATAATGGTAAAGCAAACTATAATTCATCATTACCACCTTCATTTGAGCCAGCTGATAGGATCTTCCTTCCAATTACTCAGTAGGCACTTTGGGCATTACAAAGTCATGATATTTGATATCTGCTCCTAAATAGCACTCCTTTGTATACATTCCATATCACAGTATTGTATCATCAATCTTGAACCTGTCAACCTATTGTGTAAGACATTAGGTGTCAAACTGATCCAGCTTTCAGGTGGCCAAAACAAATTTCTAAGACATGTGGCAAACTCACATACAAATTTGGATGAGGGTCAGTAACAGAGGGTTCCATCTTGTAGGTGTGTGAGTGGCAACCTCAGAAGTTCCTTGCCAGTGGTGGTACTCTTGGTTCCCTCGATGGCGTGGCTTGGGATGGTAGGAATGTCCAGTTTGAAACAGGACTCGAAAGGTATGGTCCTTGTCCTTAGACACAAGTTGGTGAGGGCTGTACATATTGTCGTGACATCAGCTAAGAGGGGAGGTAGGTGTTAAGGGAAGGGGCCCACTTCTAGGGAATTAGAATACAAATCAGAACATAGGAGTAAAGCAAGGGTGCATATGGAGGATTGCAGCTCACTGGGTACAGAGATACCAAAGGGATCCACTGTGTTTATGATAATATATAAATATATTTTAGGCTCTAAATCTTTGCTGAAGACAAACTCCTTAAATACTCCCAAACTTCTCTGTGTCCTAGGGTGAGAGTGGGGTCCAGTTTTCAGGTGGGAAATTAACAGCCTATTCAGAGGGCTAGAGTAGGCTGGGGTAAGAGGTTGACTTGCATACATTAATGGATATGAACTCAAAGTAACAGACTTTCTTGATCTTCTCAATTTGGTGAGAAAAGCTAGTGAACATATTTGGAATTTGTAGCTAAATTTATAATGGAGCCAATCAGGAGAAAAAAAGTCTACCTATTAAACCTTTGCTTTTGTCATATTCAGTAGCAGAAAAATTGCTACTTGTCCAATTCTAGATATGAGAAGCAATCAGAATATACAGTAAGTGCTTGAGGGTGACTTTTCTAGGGTTAAATATAGCTTTGCATCATTAGCTTATGTGGGAAAAAATCCCATTATGACAGCAAATCAGATCTAATCTGGCACTCCCTCTGCTACAATTATATAAAATATGGTGGAAACTTGTCAAAGCTTTCAGTGAGAAATGAGGCTCCTGATGCTTGGCAGCCCCCTTTTTGAGCACAGTGAAGAATCATGTTGCTTAGTTACAGCCTTTGGCTGATTTAGAAAGCTTTAACTGACTGTATTATACAAGAGTTAAACTCTATTCTTTGATATCCTTTTTTTCTCTTAAAAGAAAAAGACTTATTTACCACCTTCCTAATTTTTTTTGGGTTTTTTTTGGTGCCTTTACCAAGTCACTGATGTGTATTCATCCAGGGCAAGTTTTGATTTGTCATTATTTTTCCCTCCCCAGCGTTTATAGATTGAATGAGAACAAGTGGGTGGTTGATGATACAAGCAGAAAGTATTGAAATAACTTAAGTACTTTTGCCCTCAAAGTAATTTACAAGTGTCTGTTTCAAAATTGTTTATCATTTGAAGTCTTTATGTTTTTGCCCTCTTTCAGCTTACTCATAGTTTGGGTTGCTGTTGTCTTTATAATGTACATGAATGTGTGACATTTAATTAAATTTTTGTATTTCAAGATGTAAACTCACATATAGGGGTGTGGAGAGATGTAGGGAGCAGTGAATGGAACTTGTGAAACAGAAATAAGGGAATTGGAGCCCAAACACTGAAACAGAAGGATTAAGAGGAAAAGCAAAGAAAACTGTAAATGGATATTTATAGCAGCTATTGTGCATGAATTTAAAAAGTGTGTAAAGGGGGAATGCAGATGTTTCGGAGCCCATTGCAATGGTGCAAAAATACTCAAGGACTCATAAGTCTGGGGGAGACTTTAAAAGACTCTTGTTTCATGTTCTGTCTCCAGAAAGTAGTATATTTATACTGTTTTAAATGTCTACACGTTTAAAGTAGATAATCCATTTTATTTTTATTGCTCTTCAGGAAAGAGAGCTGTCCCTAAGCAGTGCTTTCTATTATCTTACCATAATTATTGTATTGAAGTAAAGCCATGATTTAATCTTGATTATGTAATTATTTCAGTAGATTTTCCTATTGGCTTTTCAGCACAATCTCTGTTTCATGAATGTAAAAGCAGCTTTTCCTGCTGGTGTGTACAATTCCATGATTACCTGCAGGAAATTCTATAGGGTTGATTCTACATTTACATTGGAGATAGGATAATGGGTAATTATCTTTACAGGCTTGGCTCCATTGAAATTCTAGTTCTATTTAGACCCCAAACTCTTGGAACTACAAGGTGAGCTACTGCCCTTATGGGCTAGTCTGCAAATCACTTTCATTTGCTACCTTTTAAAATATGTTTGTCTAATGCACTCATTTTCAAAGTGTGGTCGTCAGACCCATAGGATCGTCAAGCCCCAGTTGAAGGAGTTTATGAAATTAAAACTATTTTCATAATAATTCAAAGACATTATTTGCATTTTGAACTATTCATTCTCTTATGGGTGTACAGAGGCTTTATGATAAGATACAGAAACAGATCGAATGTAGAAAGAAATATGAAAATCTAGTTGGCTTCTAATAAGACAGACTATAAAGAGATTTGCAGAAATGTAAAATAATGATTTTTTTTTTGTTTGGGATAATAGAGTTATTTTTCATAAATATATTGTGTTAACATGTTATGGGCTTATTGTCATTTTTAAATTAATTATTAAGTATTTTCAAAATTTCTCAGTTTTAATATCCAATATGGTAAATATCAATGGATATAGTCAACATAAATAAAAGCTCTTTTGGATTCTGAATAACTTTTAAGACAGAAAAGAGGTTCCAAGACCAAAGAATTTGAGAGGTCTGATCTAGTGTATTTATAAGCTACTGTATAATTCTAATGTTGACTCCACTTCCTGGTTTCTCTTTATTTCTCTTCCTTATTTTGATGATTCTGCTAGCAGATTTTGACACCCCCTCCATTTTCTCCCTTGATAATTTCAGCCTCAGGCCTCACTGAACTCAGTCTGTGTCCTCGGGATTGGCAGATGACAGAAGGACAATGATAACATTAGTTAAAATAGCAATTTGTCTAAAATAAAATATCACATATTGTTTGTGTATTTCTAACTATAGTGACTGCATTCCAGGTAAAAATCTTCATGTGTTATTTCACTTACTAGACAATTTGAATTAAAAAAGAAACTTTTAGACTTTTCACTTTAATTTTTTTTAACAAAGTTGACCAAAATGTCAAAGAATGAAATATATTGCATTTTACCCTTCCAACTTTCATGTTGCAATTTTTAATGTAAATTGAATCATTTACATGCTAAAGCATGCAGAATTGTGTAGCATTCTGCAGCCCTAAAGATCAATAAAAGACCAATATGTCTGCTAGCTAATGCTGTTTATTAAAAAATGGCATATTCAAGTAATGTGTGAAAATTTTCTTCTTAAGTTTGGTCTTAGCACTGGGTAGGCTATTTGCCTTTTGTTTTTAACTAAGTGATTGTGAAGTCAGTAAACATCAGTTTTTGGTGTTCAATCAAGACATTCTTAAGACCAAATGAATCCCATGTATATATCTAAAACGAAGACTCAATTTAATATTTTATTTCTTTGTTGAAATAGAGATTCCAGATTATTTTTTTGTTCTTTAATGAAAGACTTCACAGATTTTTCTTTAAATAGACTGGCTACTTGGTTGGTAGCTAGGCAATGATATTTTGTTGCCTCTGCAACAAGGACTCGTGTGTTGCAGCTAAGGGCCAGGGGATGAGTGGAAATGAAGTCTTGCGCCTTTCCTCCTGGGTTGATGAAATCTTTAGTTGCGAATCTGCTCAGTAGCCAGGTCGCTCTGGTGGCAGTGTGTTGAGCTTCCCTTTTCCTCACTTTCCTATCCAGTCACTTGCGAAGTGTTATCAATTCTACCTCAATAGCTCGTCAGTTTGTCGTCTTCTCTCATTCTTACTACAACTGACTGTGTTCTAGTACTAATCATGTCTTGTTTGGATGCTCCCAGTACTTTCCCCAGTTTAGTTGTTTTCCTTTCCAGTTGGTCATCTGCACTGCTGCCATGTGATTTAAAAAATGGTACAATGATTATAACATCATATGTATAAAATGCATGTACTGTATTTTAAGTTTTATTTTAGAAAGAAGGGGAGCACGTGAGCAAGGGAGAGAGGGAGAGGGAGAGGAGGAGAGGGTGAGGGGGAGAGAGAGAGAGAGAGAGAGAGAGAGAAAGAGAGAGAGAGAAAATCTTAAGCAGGCTCCATGCCCAGTGTGGAGCCTGATGTGGGATTCGATCCCATGATCCTGGGGTCATGACCTGAACTGAAATCAGGAGTTGGATGCTCAACTGACTGAGCTACCCAGGCGCTCCTGTACACTACTGCATAGTATTTTTATTCTTGAGATAGTGTTGCATTGTAGTTAAAAGTGCTGGTTTTGAATTCAGACTGGCCATGTGTCCTAACAGAGGCTCAAATTTCTTTAAGTGAGAATGATATTATGATATATATAAAATGCATGGCACAGTACATTCTCTATAAATATTAGCTATTTTGCATAGCACTTTGTATCCCTGAAATTATTAGTTCTTTATAGTTATTTATTCATATCTGTCTTCTCTGCTAGACTGTAAGTACCATGATGGCAGAGGCCACATGTCAGCACAGGCTCTTTCCTCTGTGCTGCCTACAATGCTGTATTAAAATGATTTGACAGGGGTGCCTGGGTGGTTCAATCAGTTGAGTGTCTGAGCCTTGATTTTAGCTCAGGTCATGACCCTTGGGGCTTGGGATCGAGCCCCGCATTGAGCTCAACACTGAGCATGGAGTTTGCTTAGGATTCTCTCTCACTTCCTCTGCCCCTCTCCCCCACTTGCTCATGTGCTCTCTCTCTCTCCCTCAGAAATAAAAATATTTTAGTTTTTATTAATAAAAAATATTTTAAAAATGATTTAATTACTGTCAATTGCAATAACTACATTTATTGGGTGCCTTCCCTTTCACTTTGTCATATGTGTATGTGTGTGTTTGTGTGTGTGTGTATGTATGTGTATGTATATATATGTGTATATATATAGTTAATCCTTAGAACAGTCCTAGAAGATACCTATTGCTATTCCAGTGTTATAGATGAGGAAACTGAGGCTCAGATATTTTTAAAAATTTATATAGATTACATATCAATGACGAATTTAGACTGATTAGTTGCTGATGTAAGCAAGAGTATCTTGAGGCAAAGGCTGTGACCTATTCATACATCTTACTGATAAGGCTGTTCTTGTAGTTTAAGTTCATGTATAATAACGTATTCTTGTAATAGAGTATCTCTTATGGTCACTGGTATCATCACTATATCACACCCATAAGAAAGATTTAGATGAATTTCACCAGAGCTTGCCAGGTGCTCCATTTTTTTCAAGAGTGGAAAATCCCAGACAGAGAGTAGTTTCTCATGATATTCTTCCTACTTTCTGAAAACCTTCCTGAATATTCAGATTGTAGGTATAACTTTAATTTGTTTTCTATTTCACTACATTTAAAATGTACTTCATTGATTTAATCATTGTAAGCATTTCTAATTAAAAATGAATAGGGGTTCAATTAAAATTGATGGTTTTAATTCTTATTAGGGAACTTCTATTATGACAAATACTATAATCAACTATTATTTTTAGAGTAAAATAAAAACTCTGTACATGCCATAATGACTTAGTTATGTGCTTTAATTTCTATTTTCCATTTGTGATAGATGCATTTTGTAAAATGGGTGTAAAGAATTCAGAGTAGGTGGCTCTACAAATTGACTAGTGATTATTCTCAATTTGCCATTGTCAAGTGTTTTTGTCACTCATCTAGATTTGAAAGGATGAACAAACACAGGATGCTTTTAAGAATTGTATTTCTCTTTCCTTTTTGACATAAAAATAGAGAGCTTTACAAATACTACTCAGCTAAATCCTCCTCCACAACCAAACCACCAAATTAAAAATTAAATTATTTTCTTGACAGCAAATTTTGCACTATATGTAAGTGTATAATTGGAGGAGGTTATCTTCATCAATTTCTAGCCTTCCCCTTTCTCATACCCTCTACTGGATATTAGTTATTTTTTGGTCAGTTTAATGGGTAAAAAATTTGTACTTAACTTTGCTTCAGTTTATGTTTCTTTGATAACTAATGTGGTTAAGTGTGTGTGTGTGTGTGTGTGTGTGTGTGTGTATACATGCTTATAAATAAGCAAGTCTATGAATATGAGATATCTATTATTTTATATATATAATATATTGGGTAGTTTAGACTAGATAATATATATTTTACTAAGATGTCTCAGTTATGCTATCTATAAACCTACAAATTAAGTCTGTAAAAACAGAGAAATGGAGATATGACATATTACTAGTAAAATTTGATGTGAGTTGAGCTTCTATCCATTAGTTATATTTTCATTACTCTTTTATCTGAAGTGAAAAGAGAGCTCTGTGGTTTTTTTTTATGAACCACCAAGTCGAATCATCCCTGTCAGAGGTGAAAATCTAGAGATTTAAATGTTTTGTATACTCTTTGTACTAGTTGTCGATTTCGGTCTTCACTCCATATTCATTCTTCTTTGCCCTGCTTTGTGATATTGGAACAGAGCCCTGTAAGCATTGCTCTTCTGCCAGCTAGGACAATGGTAAGCTCTTCAGTAGATGGCATTGGAGAGACATCGAATGAAGGAGAGACTTTTCTTCCTGGTTCCAAGATGCTTTTTTATTACTGCTCCAAAGGTGAGCCACAGCCAGTGGTATGCAGGATGCCCAGTGTCCCACGCATCAGTGAGTTTTGATGGCATTCACAGTCAGCTGGGATGGTCAGTAGGACTCTTCTTCCAGGGTTCCAGAGAGTTTCATTACCGCCCTCCCAATATGCACCCATAGGCCCCTCTCAGGAGACATTATTGTACTTGTGCATCACCTTCTGTATTCTGAACATATAAAGTTTTATTTGTGATAGCTGTTTAATAACATGTTCTACAGATTCTATCAACTGTATAATTCCTCGGAATTCTAGCCAATTTGGCCTTCCTGAATGAACAACCCTGTCTTTCCCATTCAGGGAGACTGCTTGGTTGACCTTTTTCTGTGTTCCAGCCTGAAAAGTCTCTGCAGGCAGGAAACTATGACAGTCACAGGGATTACCTCATTTTTCTCCTCCTGCTACGGAATATTCTACTTCGCCTGTTGTGAAATGTTTTCTTTATGTTTTTCCAGTTTTTTATTTGGCTAAGGCAGCAAGGTAAATCTGGTCCTTATGTTTGGGGAGGAAGTTCATTCTGTTCTTTTACATTCTACAAATTAGAAAGTATTATGAAAACTAATATTTTAAAAAGTGTTTGCTTGCATTAAAATGTGGGTTTATCATTGCTGTTCCTGCACTTTATATTCTCCTTCCAGGATCCTTTTTAGTCTTCCTAAAGTACATACTTTTGAGGTTCATTTACTGAAGTCTCTTGGTAGTGAACTCTGTTCTTATATTTAAATATTTTTATTTTATCATTCTTTTATCATAATCATCATTATCACCACCATCATCATCATCTAGCAAAGATACTTTTGCTAGACAACTTTGTTTCTTTTTTCCTTGACATTTTAAAGATACTGTTTTGCTGCCTTCTGACTTCTATTGTTGTTGAGAAGTCTGCTGTTTTTCTAATTGCCATGATTTTGTAAGTACTCTGCGTTGTCTCTGTAGGGGCTTTTAATTTTGTCTTTCACATCGTTAGGGTGTTTAAAAGTAATATTTTAAAGCATGGATTTTTTAAATTTTGTTTTGTTTAACTTATTCACCTGGAATATGTGCTTCCTGGATTGAAGGGTTGATACACCTTTTGTATCAATTCTGGAAATTTTGCATCCATTATCTCTTTGGATACTACTATTTCTCCCTTCACTTTCCCTTTTTGACATTCTAATGAGATATATGTTAGAGTGTTTCCTTCTCTATATTTTTTAACATTCCTCTCACATTTCAATGCCTTGTTTCTCTGTGCTGTTTGAGGGTAATTACTGGACAACTAATTTCCCAGTACAACTAATTGTCTCTAATCTGCTTTTTAATCAGTGATTTTCTTCCCTTTTTTGGTAACCTTTTAACAATTTTAATTTTCAGAGGTAGGTGTTACGTTTTTCTCCTCCAAATGTGTTTATGTCTAACAGTATTGTATTGATTGGCTAGCTTTGTAATTAATACTCTTTATTCAAACAGTGTGTGCATAGTTTTTCCCTATATTTTCTTTACTTGGGAGTAAAAATATTGTCAGGTGTTTCTTCTGGTTCTCATCCATAAAAACTGTTTTTTGTTTTTTGAGTTTGGCATTTTTGTTTGTGAGCTCATTGCTTAATCTTATTCAGTGGAAATTCTGTCAACCTAAAATGAGGAAAGTTTAGATTTTGCTTCTGCTTATTTCTGTACGTAAGGGGTACTGTTGACCTGGGACATGGGAATCCACTTCTGAGTGTTCTGATCAGCAAAACAGCTAGGATTTTTCTTATTTACTTGTGGCTGGTCAGAGTCTTACTTTCACTGCTGAAATATTTGCCCCTGGGCAACTTTGCCCCTTTTGGCTGTCCATTCCTTGGCTCTGGCTTGGTTCCATAGATACAGTTTTTCTGACCTTTCACTTCTGTTTTTAGTGGGCCTTTGTAGACTGTTAGGTCTCAAACATTATGTACTTTCTAATGTTTAGTTGTGAAGCAGGAGTAACCTTTATGCTTTCTTTATTACTTGCTGCATTGGAATTATACTGTTAAGTGAATAAGTAGCATAGATTGCTATTAATTTTAAGGAGGTGACTACTTTGGAAGCATAAAAGATTGGTCATTGTTCCTATATATGTAATATTTTTTATTACATTAATATGTAATATAATTTCATAAATACTTAAGATGTAATTCATAGCATGGAAGTAACTTTTCAGACACTAGTTACTGGTACTGGGCATATAATCTTTTGTATTATCATATGTTATAACATTGTATAAACTTACCAAAAAACTGCAAACCAGGTTATTTAGCTGAAATCATCTGAGAAAACAGATTTCCATATAATAATTATGAGTGTAAGGTCTGTGGGTAGGTATTTGGGTCCAAATCCTGATTTCACCATTTATTAGCTGCAAAACTTTAGGCAAGTTATTTAATCTCTATTCCTCTACCTTTTCTTATATGTGAAGAAAGATAACAATACCTACTTCATATAGTTGTTAAGAAGATACTTTATTCTTTTATTCATTGACTGATGTCTGTTTCTTTGCCGCCAACTACATGCAACTATTTAAGTTTAAAATTAAACTAAGTTTTATTAAATAAAATTAAAATTCAATTCCTTAGTAACACTAGCCCATTTCACAATCTTTGTATGTGGCTTGTGACTACCATATTTTATAGAGCAGAAATGAACATTTCCTTTATTGCAGAGGTAATTGCTCCCTTAAATGAGAAGATATCAGTGCAAAGCTGTCAGAAACAAGAAGCAAGGAAACATGACATAATTTTCCAGTAAGTGATCCCGAAGAAATGGAAATCTGCAGGTTACTGGAAAAAGAATACAAATTAATTATTTTAAAGAAACTCAGTGAGATTCAAGAGAACACAGATTAAAAAAAAAGGGGGTGCCTGGGTGGCTCAGTCAGTTAAGCGTCCGACTTCGGCTCAGGTCATGATCTCACAATTTGTGAGTTCAAGCCCTGCATCGGGCTGTGTGCTGACAGCTAGCTCAGAGCCTGGAGCCTGCTTCTGATTCTCTGTCTCCCTCTCTCTCTGACCCTCCCCTGCTCATGCTGCCTCTCTCTCTCTCAGAAATAAATAAAACATTGAAAAAAAAATAAAAAAAGAGAACACAGACAATTCAATGAACTCAGGAAAACAATGCATGAACACAATGAAAAGTTCAACAAAGAGACAGAAAAAAATCAAAAGAACCAAGTAGAAATTCTGGAGATGAAAAATATAATAAATGAAATGAAAAATGCAGTAGATACCTTAAAGATTAGGCCCAATCACACAGAACAAAGAATATGTTAAGTTGAAGACTGATCTCTTGGTATTATTCAGTTATAGGAGAATAAGAAACAAGAATAAAAGAGTGGAAAAAGCCTATATGTAGTATAGAATACCATCAAGCAAAACAATATTCACATTATGGTAGTGCCAGAAAGAGAAGAGGGAGAGAAAGGGACAAAAAACCTAAAGAAAAAAAATGGCTAAAAATGGACCAAATCTGGGGAGTGATATGGCTATTTAAGGACATGAAGGTCAGATTTCCAAACAGATTCAATCCATGAGACACATTATTATTTTTTAAAAATTTTTCATGTTTATTTATTTTTGAGAGAAAGAGAGGTAGATTGTGAGTGGGGGAGGGACAGAGAGAGAGGAAGCCACAGAATCTGAAGCAGGCTGTAGGCTCTGAGCTGTCAGCACAGAGCCTGATGCTGGGCTCAAAGTTACGAACCATCAGATCATGACCGGAGCCAAAGTCAGACACTTAACCGATTGAGCCACCCAGGCGCTCCTTCACTGAGACACATTATAATCAAACTCTCAAAAATGAAAGACAGAATTTTTTAAAACAGCAAGAGAAGATAGTTTGGCACATACAAGGGAATCCCAGTAAGGGTGTCTCCAGATTTCACAGCAGAACGCTTGTGGACCAGGAGAGAGTGAGATGATCTCTTCAAAATAGTCAAATAAAAAGCTGCCAACCAAGAATAATTTGCTAACAAAGGTGTCCTTTGAAATGAAGGAGAGACATAGACTTTCCCAGCCACAATTCATTACCATTAAACCTGCCTTACAAGAAATGGTAAAGGACGTTTTCAAGCTGAAATGAAAGGATGTGATTGGTAACATGAAAACATATGAAAGAAGAAAATTCATTGGTAAGGGTAAATATACAGTCAAATTCAAAGTACTCTAATATTGCAGTGGTGTTATATAAATCACATTGAATTCTAACATACAGGTTAAAAGACAAAAGTTTTAAAAATGATTAGTGCTACAATGTTTTATTAACTGGTGCATAATGTAAAGAGATGTCAGTTGGTATATCAACAATATAAAATGTGAGAGGGGCAAATAAAGGTTTAGAACTTCTTATATGTAATTGAAATTAAGTTATTATAAGCCTCAAATACACTGTTGTAACTATAGATATATTATAAAACCCTTAAATCACAAAGCAAAAGCCTATAAATAGACACACAAATGATAAAAAGAAAAGAAAAAGTATATTACTACAAAAATCTCAATTCATAAGAAAGTCAGTGAGAGAGAAAAAAACTACAAAATAATCAGAAAGCAATTAACAAAATGGTGATTGTAAGTCCTTATCTCTCATTAATTACTCTTAATGTGAGTGCTTTAAATTCTTCCATTAGAAAACAGAGTTGCTGAATGGATTGAAAGGAAAACAAAACCTTGTATGCTGCCTACAAGAGACTTATTTAAGCTCTAATGATACTTACAGGCTGAAAGTGAAGGGATGGAAAAAGATAATCCTTGCAATGGAAACTAAAAATGCAAGTGTAGCCATACTTAAATCAGATAAAATAGTCTTTAACTCCAAAGTTATAACAAGAGACAAAGAAGGCCCTTCTATAATGATAAAGGAGTCAATTCATCAAGAGACAAATACTATAAATATATACATACCCAATTTTGGATGCTTAATATATTAAACAATTATTAAGAGATCTTAAGGGGAAAATAGACAGCTATGCAATAATGGTGGGGAACTTCATGGGGCGCCTGGGTGGCTCAGTCGGTTAAGCATCCGACTTCGGCTCAGGTCATGATCTCACGGTTTGTGGGTTCCAGCCCCACGTCAGGCTCTGTACTGACAGCTAGCTCAGAGCCTGGAGCCTGCTTTGGATTCTGTGTCTCCCTTTCTCTCTGACCCTCCCCTGTTCACGCTGCCTCTCTCTCAGAAATAAATAAAACATTAAAAAATTAAAAACAAATAATAGTGGGGAACTTCAATACACCACTTTAAACAGTGAATAGATATTCCAAACAGAAAATCAATAAGGAAACACTGGAGTTGGATTTTACCTCAGACCAAATGGACCTAGCAGACATTACAGAACATTTCATCCTACAGCAGAAGAACATACATTCTTCTCAAGCACACACAGAACATTCTGCAGGACAGATCATATATTAGGTCACAAAACAAATAAATTTAAGATCAGAACCATGTCAAGTATCTTTTCTGACAACAAGAGGAAAGCTGGAAAATTCACAAATATGTGGAAATTAAGTGATACATTTCTAAAAAACAGGCCAAAGAAGCAATCAAAGGAAATCAAAAAGAAATTAGAAAGTATCCTGGGATAAAGGAAAATGAAAGCACAACAGACCAAAACTTAGGGGTTGCAGCAAAAGAAGCTTTAAAAGGAAAGTTAATAGTGCTAAACACTTTCATTAAGAAAAAAGAAAGGTCTCAAATAAACAACCTACTTTTATGCCTCAAGGAGGTATAAAAGGAAGAAGAAACTAAACCTAAAGTCAGCAGAAGGAGAAAATAATAAAGATTAGAGCAGAAATAAATGAAGTAAAGGCACTAGAAAAGATCAGTGATAGCCTTGTTGAATCATACCTGAAACTGATGTAACATTGTATATCAACTATACTCCAATGAAAAAAATAAACTGGGAACTGTTTCTTTGAAAAGACAGACAAAATTGACAAACCTTTAGCCAGACTTACTAAGGAAAAAGGATACAGGATTCAAATAGATAAAATCAGAAATGAAAGAGGGGATATTTCAATTGATACAAAAGAAATACGACATATTATAAGAGACCACTGTGAACAGTCATATGCCAACAAATTGGACAACCTAAAGGAAATCGATAAATTTCTAGAAACAACCTACCATGACTGTACCATAGAGAAATAGAAAAATCTGAACTAACTCATTGATTACTAGTACAGAGATTTAATTGATAATCAAAAACCTTCCAACAACAAAAGCCTTAGGTCCAGATGGCTTCATAGATTATTCTACCAAACAGTGAAAGAATTAATACCAATACTTCTCTACCTCTTCCAAGAAATTGAAGAGGAAGAAACATTTCCAAACTTACTTTATGAGGCCAGCCATCCTGATACTGAAGTCAGACAAGGACCCTGTAGGAAAAGAAAGTGATAGGCTAATATCGCTCATGAACATAGGTGTAACAGTCCTCAAATAATAATAGCCAAATTCAAGCATCGTACACCATGATCAAGTAGGATTCATCTCTTGGATGCAAGGGTAAGTCAACATGCAAAAATCAATAAATGTGATATTGCACATTAATAGAATGAAGGATAGTCATATTATCATCCAATAGTTGCAGAAAAATCATTTGACAAAATTTAACATTCTTTCATGATAAAAAAATCTCTCAACAAATTAGGTATAGGAGGAATGTACCTCAACATGATAAAGGTTGTATATGACAACCCCAGAACTAACATAATACTCAATGGTGGAAAGTGAAAAACCTTTTCTTTAAGATCAGGAACAATATAAGGATGCCCACTCTTGGTACCTCTGTTCAACATAGTACTGGAAGGCCTAGCCATGCAATTAGGCAAGAAAGTAAAGACATCAAAATTGGAAAGGGAGAAGTAAAATTGTCTCTGTTTGCAGATGACATGATCTCATATAGAGAAAATCCTAAATATTCCATAAAAAAAAACCAGTTAGAACTAATAGATGAATTCAGTAGAATTTCAGGATACATAATCAATATATAAAAATCAGCTGTATTTTCATACACTAACAATGAATTGTCTGGAGAGAAATTAAGAAAGCAACTTATAAACAATAGCATCAAAACCAATAAAATGTCTACTAATAAATTTAACCAAAGAGGTGAAAGACCTATAAACTGAAAACTGTAAGACAATGATGATGAAATTGAAGGAGAGACAAATAATTAGAAAAGTATTTTCATTTTTGGTTCGGAAGAATTAATATTATGAAAATATCCACCCTACCTAAAGTGATGTACAGATTCAGTGCAATCCCTATTAAAATTCCAGTGGTACATTTCACAGGAATTGAAAAAACTACCTTAAAATTTGTATGGAACCACAAAAGACCCTGAATAGACAAGGGAATTTTGAGAAAGAAGACCAAGCTAGAGGCATCACACTTCCTGATTTCAGAATGTATCACAAAGTTTTAGGGGCACCTGGGTGGCTCAGTCAGTTAAGCATCTGACTTCAGCTCAGGTCATGATTTCACAGTTTGTGGGTTCAAGCCCCGCATTGGGCTCTTTGTTGACAGCCAGCTCAGAGCCTGGAGCCTGCTTCAGATTCTACATCTCCCTCTCTCTCTGACCCTCCCCTGCGCACACACTGTCACTCTTGCTCTCTCTCTCTCCCTCTCAGAAATAAATAAAAAAAACATTAAGAAAAAAGAATATATCACAAAGTTTTGTAATCAAAACATTATAGTGCAGGTGTAAAAACAGGTATATAGGCCAGTGGAACAGAATAGAGAGCCTGGAATAAAACCACTGATATGTGGTCAACTAATCTTGGCAAGAGTGTCAAGAACACACGTGGGGAAAGATACTCTGATAAATGATATTGGAAAACATAGATGTCAAAATGCGAAAGAATGGAACTGGACCCCTATCTAATACCATTTATAAAAATTAACTCAAAGTATACTAAAGACTTAATTATAAGACCCAAGACACAAAAGCTCCTAAAAAGACAGGGAAAAATCTCCTTGACGTTAGTCTTGGCAATGATTTCTTGGATAAGCCACCAAAAGTGCAGGCAACAAAAGCTAAAATAAACAAGTGGGACTAAATTAAAGAAGAACAAACTGAACTTAAAGTTGGCAAAAGGAAAAAATAATAAAGATTAGAGCAGAAATGACTTGCACAACAAAGAAGATAATAAATTTAGAGGACAACCTACAGAATGGAAGGAAACATTTACAAATCCTCTATCTGATAAGGGTCTAATATCCAAAATATACAAAGAACTGCTACAACTCAATGGCAAAACCCAAATAATACAATTTAAAAATGAGCACAGGACATTAGTAGATATTTTTCCAAAGAAGACATAAAATGCCCAATAGAAAAATGGAACAGTGCTCAGCATCTCAAATCATCAGGGAAAGTCAAATCAAAAACACAATGAGATCTCTCTTCACATATGGCTGTTATAAAAGACACAAGAGATCACAAGTCTTAGCAAGGATGTGCAGAAAAGGGAACTTATATCCACTGTTGGTGGGAATGTGAATTGGTACAGCCATTATGGAAAACAATACAGTATTCTTCAAAAAATTAAAAATAGAACTACTGTATGATCAAGCAATCTTACTCCTGGGTAAATAGCCATAGAAATGAAGTCAGTATCTTGAAGTGATATCTGAGCTCTCATCTTCATTGTAACATTTTATCCACAGTAACAAAGGTATGGACACAACCTAAATGTTCTTCAGTGGGTGGATGGATGAAGAAAATGTGGCATGTACAATGGAATAGTATTTAGCCACAATGAAGAAGGAAATCGTCTCATTTTGGAACAAAATGGGTGAATCTGGATGGCATTATGCTAAAGACAGAAAGGCAAATATTATATGGTATCACTTGTATATGGAATCTAAAAAACAAACCAAAACTAGTTTTATAGAAACAAATAATAGTATGGTGGTTGCTTGTGTCTAAGGGGAGGAAGAAATGAGAATGTGTAGGTCAAAGGATGCCAATTTTTATTTATCAGAAGAATAAGTTCTGACTAATCTACAGCAGAGTGACTATGGTTAATAAGTCATTATATAATGAAAACTGCCGACAGTAGATCTTAAACGTTCTCATCAGAAAATAGATAAATAAGTAAATGGCACCCAACTGATTTTGACCAATATTCTCAAAATATTTTTAAATCTTTCTTTCATTGGTTATTAAAAAGTTAATTAAACTTTTTCCTTTAAAGGGATTCCTCATGTTTTCAATAAAAGGGTAGGAAAAATGATGAATTCTAAAAATATATTTGGGTGTGGCTTTTTGTGCTCAGGAAATTTCTGGAGTTTTTGTTTACCCTATGTAACTTTTTGAAAATATAATTTATTGTCAAATTGGCTAACATACAACACCCAATGCTCATCCTGACAAGTGCCCTCAATGCCCATCACACATTTTCCCCACTCTCCCACCCCCTATCCACCTTCAGTTCATTGTCCCTATATAACTTTTAACTCAGTCATTATCCAGTGCTGAAATTTACACTTTCATAAGAATACAATAGCACCTCTTCTTTTCTTCCTTATTTTGTTATATGATTTGCTGTACTTCAGTAAACTTAAAATGTTCAACGAATTTTTGAATGTAGTACAGTTGAATTCTTATGTCTCTTTGATAGTTGTTGGACAATTCAAACATATTTTTCTGTACCCAGCCTCATTAGATGAGACATCTGAATGGAGGTATTTCTAAGTATTTTAAGAAATTCTTGAGAGCCAATATCCAGTATGTATTTAACAAATATTGGCTGAATGAATAAATGATTGTCTTGAATGAATGAAATGTTTTTATAAATTAAACATGGCAATTTTCCAAGAAAATTACCAATTCAAAGGACCATTAAATTGCCATATGAATTTGTGGAATTTACACAGAAACCTGAAAGAGAAGGAAGCAAGCATCTGTTGATAACATATTGCAACGTAGGCCACACTTAAGTGTAATTAATCCACAGACATAGACAAGTATTGGCAATATACCTGGTGAATTTTTATTTCAGTAAGCAGTCTGAGAAGCTTCATGGAGCACCAGATGTTGAAATAAAGTAAAATTTCAAAATGTGGCCAATAGAAAGGTGACCAGTAATTTCATGGCAATAAGAAGCCATAAATTAAAATCATATACTTTTTAAAAAAATTAAAAATATGAATTAAGTTGTATAAACATAACCTCAATATTTTCTGAATGATTGAATTCCTTGGGGAAAGCTGGATTGAGATTAATATTGTTCCATATAATTCTTAATCTTCTTTGTTTTTACTTACAGATAAATGAATGAGATATATAGAAAGTTAACACTAGGGAATAAACCTAACATTGGAAATAAATATTCACAAAACTTTAAGGTTGACTTTTGGATTAGTTATCCCCATTGTCTCCTGAGATAATGCTTTACTTTATTTGATTTGAAATGTTTTAGATGTAGATTGATTTTATTTTAATTAAGATTAATACTATACCAATTTTCAGAAGAAAAATTACTTATTTTAACTCAATAACGTTCTATCTTCTCTCTTTCCTATTTTTTTGATCAGTGAAACCTGAATTAGCGAGACTTAATATTATATTGAGGGAATCTCAGAAATTATGCATCATGTGAGTAGTTTTAAGACTCATCCAAATACAAATAAATTCAGTAGGTCTGAACATTGTTCCTCATTGTAACTCCAAGAATTTAGCCTACTACTTACCTTGATCTTCCAGGAGATGCCGAGTTCCTGGCCACATCCATTCCTATACTAGATCTGGAATTCATAGCCCTTGTAATGTGACAGGTCTTAGGCATAGTTCACAAGACTGAAGTTGAGACAGAAGACAGTAACACATTAAGGTGTTCTTTCTGATGTTAGATCAAGTGGAATCATGTCATCTTGGCCCTCAAAGCCATCTACATTGATTTTATTCAATTTAGCTAACTAACCTCCTTCCTTCCCAGTAACTTCTCAAGTCATACAGTCTTTCACATGTCATAAAAATTCCTTTTTCTAGTTCTGTACTTACCGTATTTACTGTTCCTTGAGTATTATTTTACCCTTGTGAAATTTACTAGTTCTTCAAAGCCCAATTCAAGCCCTATTACTTCATTGATCATCAATAGAAGCAAGCTATATTCTGCTCTAAAATGGAAGTTTTCTATATTATGCCACTCAATTTGGTCTTTAGTTATGCATTCTGCTTGTAAATTATTATGTATGTTTCAAAGCTCATCTTAAGTGGGTCTTATTTTGTAAAGCCTTTCCCAAATTGCATACCCCTCATGTGAAGTTCTTAGCAAAAAGAATCAATTAAACTTAATTGAATGTGTATGATCATATGATCCTGTGTCTACTTTGCCTAATGTCTACTCATTTTTTAAAACTAGATTAAATGTTTCTGGGAATACATCTTTTGATCCCAAACGGAGATCACCTTAATATAAGTTCTCATGGCACTGAATACTTTTCATAGTACATGAACTTTTATTTAATTGTGTCTGTAATCCCTCTTATATCATGCTCTTCTACCTGGATTATGTTACTTGTTCATTAATGTATCCCCAGTGCAGTCAGAGGTATGTTGCTTGACAAAATGGGTAATCAATAAATTGCTTGTTTAACAGATCTTTGATATCATGAATCCTCCATCTCCAGTAAGATTTAGTGACTTGAGAGTTTCCTTTATAGGCCCTTTATGTTTAGCATAAATGTTTACATATAGAAGACAAAATATTTATTCCCACATTTCTATGTATCTCTAGCTAGTAGGAAAAAAAAGAGACAGGAAATGATAACTACCATTGGGAGAGAATTGATGGGTAGTGGATGTTTCTAGGCGTTTGGAGGCCTAGTTTTCCTGTCCTGGGTCTCAACAGTTTTAACCTCACCCCAGCTACATAGGAGTCATCCTTTCTATCCAATATTCACAGACATTTCATTTTTTTAATTATCTGGGTTTAAGAAAAAAATAACTACCTTGCTGAGCTCATAATCAAGAGGCTTCAGTGATTTCTTCATCCTGCTATTACCACTCTTTCAGCTTCCGTGTATTTCGTAGCCACAGTATCTCTTTATATGTTTGGTCATTTCCTGGGACTATGTGTCCCATTTCTGAAGTAAAACCAGAGATAACCTAGAGCGGGAGATGCTGCTTTTTCTTTGATCTTTTTATACCCATCAGCTTTTTAGGTGGGAGTATAGTATATAAGCTAGAAGTTAAAACTCTCCAAGCGATACCTATGTAGGTATAATTCATATCTTAGAACACAGAAGGCGATATATAACAAGATCAGGGAAGATAGTTGAAAATCCAGAGGACTCTGGAAGTATCTCCTGTTGCTTGCTTCCTTGTATTCTGTCAGCTGCTCTGCAGAGTGGGCAAAGTACAGATCTAAAAGCAGATATGAGTTCTCAGTCCACAACTCAAGCTCAGCTGCAGGCATGCTAGACAGCTCAGTCCTTAGCCCGTATATAGTATGAGGCTTGAAGAATAGGGATGCTCTTGACCCTGACACCATCCTGGATTAAGTTGGAGAATCAAGGACAACAATTATCATGAAGAATGTTTAATGCCCCTACAACAGAAATAGTCATCTCTTGGGATCCTATCTCTTTGTACCCTAGATGTCTTTGATTCTTAAAGCCAATACTTCTAAACTGAATCTTCTTTCTCTTGGATTTTTGGTTTACTTTTACAGGGGTACATGTTTATTCTAGCACCACAAATGATTCTGGGTCTGATGTGGTCACTTGATTCATTAATGCAATAGTTCTCAGCAAACTTTGAAATCACATTTTGCATTTACTGGCTCCTAGGGCATTACATCTTGGCCATTGCTTTACAATTTTTATTTCTAAACTGGACTTTCTCTCAACTACTAGTTCTACAATTGCTCTTCAGAAAGAACATGGAAATATATTTAAAAGCTTCTTTGTTCACCACAATATCCAAAAGCAATGCCAATTCAACCAAAGGGAAAGTAAAAGAGGAGCTCAAGAGGGTAATTGGTGTAGGTGTTAACCAAACAGTCTTTCTCTGGGACACACTGAAGAGGCCCTTCCTACGTCAGATCTTGGTGGCCCCTGGCTCAGGTCATGGCTCCTGTCAGTGAGTCCTCTGCGTGAGTCATAAGAACATTGGATTGAGTGATTCCTTTTTTATTAGCATTTAAAGTAGAATGTTAAGAGGCAGAAAGGATTTAAAAAAGAAAGCAAAAGAAAACCATAAATAGTAACCTAGAAGCTGTTGATCTATTTCTGGAATGTGACCTGTTCTTCAACTGAAATTGAATTCTAATTACATTGTATGTATAAATGTGTGTGTGGGGTGGGTGGGTGTAAGACTGTGATTCTCAACCTTTGTGACAGAATTGACAATCTCCAAGATTGTGGCAAAATTCTTTTTTTTTTAAAACTGTATACTTTTAAAAAATGCTTACTGAAGTCCTGTCATGGAGCTTTTTAAAGAGTAAGTATAGTTCAATCAGTCCCAAATTAGACTGCCCTCTCTTCTGAGATTTTGGAAATTATATATTTGAAATATAAATAGGAGGCCTCACTTTTATACTTTTTAGAGTCCTGAGCATGGTGGGAAATAATCCTGGTTGTGAAATCAATTCTAAGTCTTGAAAACATTGAAGAACTATATCAGCTCTAGGTGAAAGTTATGGAATGTTTATAGTAGTTATTTTGACATTAAATTAGGCATTATTTATTATTATAAGACACACCAAAGTTAATTTGAACTTTTGTTTTAAAATAGAAAGTTTTTCCCCTTTTGCCCACTGAAAGTAGGGCCATCCTTGCTATAGAGTGATGTCTGTACTGATGACAAATCTACCCTAAAGTGAATCTTTTTTGAGGGTTGGTTCCTTAATAAAGTTGGTAAATAAGTTCCCTAACCTCATGTAAAGCCTTTGGCCTACTCAGTCCTTGGGAAAAGATCATTTATAGTGATTTTTAAAATGTCTACAAGGGTTTTTTCTAAAAGTGTGACTCAGATTTAATTTCAGAAAAGACTTTTCGGTTCTTTAATCAAAACTTCTGACTGAAGCACTACCCATCCACAAATTTCACACTAAAGTTTTAGGGGTGCCTGGGTGGCCCAGTCGGTTAGGTATCTGACTTCGGCTGAGGTCATTATTTCACAGTTCCTGAGTTGGAGCCCCACATCAGGCTCTGCCCTGGAAGTGCGGAGCCTGCTTGGGATTCTCTCTCTTTCCCTCTCTCTCTGACCCTCTCCCACTGGTGCACCCGTGCATGCACTGTCTGTCTCTCAAAATAATAAGCTTAATAAATGCCTTATCTATAAAAGATAAGCACTAAACCTTTAATATTCATTGATCAGTTCAAAAGTGAAAGACTCTGAAGGAAGAATCATGGGAGATAGAATGATAAAGACATGGCATCTGCCTTTCAGGAGCTTGAGGTCTCACTGTGCATGGCAATAGGGAGCATGAATGGTACAGACAATAAGGAAACTTTTGAATGCTAGAAGACCTGACATTTAATTACTAGTGACTTTTTTAGAAAAATAAAATTCTTTTTATAAATTTGGTAGTTACTGTTCTATGCAACTGCTTTACAAATGAGGATTTTTGGATGTTGCACTTTAGCAAGGATAGGATACCTTCTACAGTGTCTTCATTTTATGCTAATGTGTTCAGAATAGGTGTCCTGGTCAGTTAATGACAAAATTCATACATTTGTTAATAGATATTGAAGAGTGGTCTTCAAATTAACTGATTATTTTGAAATCATTCCTTTGGAAGCCTGAGATGCTTCAGTGAGGGTCAATGACATGTTTTAGCCAACTTGGAAATGTTGGGGAATGTATAACAAAAATGGTACCCGAAGATCTAATTTGGTTTTCCAACATTCTGGCACTAATTGGAGTCATTCTATGTTTCCTGGAAAGGTCATTTGTACTGAGACTTTCTATTGAGATGACAATCTATAATTTATTGATTTTTGAATTGTTGCATCAACTATATTACCAATCTGTTACCTTAATACCTTTGGACCCTGAACTTAGTCTTGTACAAAATAATTTCTTCAACAGCCTATAATGACTTAAAATTTAATTTCTTTATTAGAATAATGGCAAAAGGGGTTCCTCTTTGAGAAGATTATTTATTGGAGCCAATATTAAGAGGTATTGCTTGTATGCTTTAAAGAGCTATGAAGAATCCTCCCCACATTCATGGAAAGCTTAAATAAGAGGAATCTGAAATCTGTGATTCTACCTTCAACTTTAAGGAGATTGGAAAGGAGTTGATTGTTATGAGTAATGCACTCAGAATCTTCTTTGATATAGGCAGATATAATTATAGAAAGTATGCTAATTTTCATAAGGCTACTTCGGAAGATATTGGTAAGTTGTGATACATTTTTCCAATGGATGATGCTCTTTAATCATATGAGCCATGATGGAGCCATGATCAAACATGTATAGTTCCTGGGCTATGCTGCAATTAATGATGTGTAAAAATGTCTCTGTTGATGAGATAGCTGTCTGAGAAAGAGAAGTTTTCCTTTTGATAGAAAATTATAAAATTTGGGGGTGCTTGGGTGGCGCTGTTAGGTAAGCGACTGACTTTTGGTTTCAGCTCAGGTCATGATCTCACAGATCATGGGTTTGAGCCCCACATTGGGCTCTCTGCTGGTGGTGTGGGACCTGCTTGGGATTCTCTCTGTCTCTCTCTCTCTCTCCCTCCCTCTCTCTCTGCCTTTCCCCTGCTTATGCTCTCTCTCAAAATAAAGAAATAAATTTAAAAAGAATTATAAAACTTGCCTTGGGACAAAATGAACAATCTGAATATTGCCCACTGCTCTTTGCCAATTTAGTAATTATGTATAAAAGTAATTGGGGCAGAATGAGGAAAGCTTTGAGGAAGAGGAGTGGGAGAAAAGGCAGCCTTCTCACCTGGCCCACTTTGGCCCCCCAAAATACTGCCTGCAGAAGTGCATCTGTGAGGTGGAGGGGCAGGTCCTGTTATTCAAGGAGATGACTAGAAGTACAAACCTATCCTGAAAGCCAGCACCTGGGACAAAGGCCTCAGGCCACACCCAGGAAAGCCCCTGGTTCTGTCGCTGGAGGGACACTGAAAATCTCTTTTCCATAAGAGGGTCCCTTTCACATACCTGTGTGAAAAGGACGTGGGAAGGTTGGGGGAGTATCAGCTGTGAGACTGCTGGATGAATATCCCCTCTCCGTCAGGTCAATAAAATATTTCCTGATCTCAGAACAACAACAACAACAACAACAACAACAACAACAACATCCACACATCAGAGTAGTAAAACTGTAGAAACCATAAAGTTCCTTTCTTGATATTTCTAAGTGATTACCTCAAGTCTTACATTTAGCTTGCTTTTTCCAGTGGGAGGATAATGTGTATATGAATCCAAGAGCTTTCACTATTGTATGCTGTTCACTTATGGATTATGGGAGTGAACTTCTGTGGCTAACTGCTAAGGGACATGGTGTTTTTTTTTTTTTTTAATTTATTTATTTTTGAGAGACAGAGACAGAGCGTGAGCAGGGGAGGGGCAGAGAGAGAGGAAGACACAGAATCTGATGCAGACTCCAGACTCTGAGCTGTCAGTACAGAGCTTGATGTAGGGCTTGTACTCATGGACCACGAGATCATGACCTGAGCCGAAGTTGGACGCTTAACCAACTGAGCCACCCAGGTGCCCCAGGACATAGTGTTTTTTAAAGATTTATGCTGCCACCTGTACTTTGAGCTTTGGCTCATTATTGTATTTATAAAATACTACCTAAGAAACCAAGTTTGGCTATACATGTTTGTTATTTTATTTCTTTTTTATTCTGTTGAAACATATGCAAAGATTCCTTGACAAAAATGTTTTCTCTATGGTAAAACACAACAAATTGATTTACAAAATTGTATGAGTTGATATTGACTCTAAAATGTCTTTTTTTAAATGTTTTATTTATTTCTGAGAGAGAGAGACAGCATGATCAGAGGAGGGTCAGAGAAAGTGGGAGACACAGAATGCGAAGCAGGCTCCAGGTTCTGAGCTATCTGTCAGCACAGAGCCCGACACTGGGCTCGAACCTACGAACCGTGAAATCGTGACCTGAGTGGATGTGGGACGCTTAACCGACTGGGCCACCCAGGCGCCCCTAAAATGGGTTTTAAAAATACTGTGTAATGTAGCAGATCCTGAAAAGCAAAGCTTCTTATCACATGACAAAAACATAACTGGTTTAGTTTAAAATAGTATTATTCCTCAAGAATTTTGGTTTGCTTATTTTTTAAAATAGTTGATAAAAGTTTTATTAGGTATTTTGACAGCCACTGAATCAGAAAGTTCTGAAAGCCTCTTAAGAATAAATCCATAGGAGCTCAGTAAATTACAAAGTAACAAATAATGTAGAATTGAAGAAACAAATTCTACTTCTAATACTATTATTGCATTGATATCATTACCTTACCTTATATACACTAAAACAAGAAATTTCAAGAAGGGCAATGGGAAAGGGAACAAATGTTAAAGATCTATATTCAGAATACCTTGCTGTTTTTGTTAGAAAACAGTTGAGTATGTGATTGTCTGGAGGGTAAAAGTGCTATTGAAAGTACACTGGTATAGAGTGTTTGATTTTTGATTACTTCTAAAGGTGTTACCAAACTGTCTCGTCTGTTCAAAATAGCCAACTACCAGATAAATTTTAATCCTACTTTTTCGAGGGAGTTAGCTAATTTGGAGGCCCAGCTACTTTAATACTCAGTCCTTGAAATCAACATAGAAAATCTTAGGTATAGTCCTGCTAAGTCTCTTACTTTCTGGAAATGCTCGCTGTAGGTTTTGTAATGGTATCAACTGTTCCATGAATCTGGACTCCTGCTATTCCTGGAGAGGCTATTCATCAGCCTCTCCAGTTGTGTAAATGATTCATAATCATTCTTTCCCCCTTCCCCCGTCTCTCACTCTCTCTCTGTCTCTCTGCACATAGCTCCCAGTACTGCTCCCTGTAGATAATTTTAACAATGATAGCTGAATTTTGTTTTTCTCTCAGGTTTCCTTATCCATTTATCTCAGTTTAGCTTTGTGCATTAAATTATCAGGTACATTGTTTGATGGCAGGGCCAAAATGACTGTCTTATTTCTCATTTGTGGTATTAATGTTGTATTGCTGCGTAATAAATTACCACAAAGTTAACAGTTTATATCAACAAAAATGTATGATCTCAGTTTCTGTAGGTGAGAAGTATAGAAAGAGCATAACTGGGTCATTTGCCTCGGGTCTCCGCAGGTCTCAGGCATGTCACCTGGAGTTATGGTCTTAGCAGGAGCTTGGGGTCTTTGTCCTAATGCATCCAAGTCATTAGCAGAGCTTACTTTCTTTGGTTGTAGGACAGAGGTCCCTGCTTTCTTTCTGGCTGTCAGCCAGAGGTCACTCTCAGGTCTTAGAGGAGCTGTCTCAGGTTCTAACCATGTAGTTCTTTTACTACGTAAGGGATTAGTTCTTCAACCAGCAGGAGAATTTCTTTTCCTTTGAATCCTAGTCTATTTTGAACAACTCTTGCCTCACTAAGTCAGGCCCATTTAAAATAACCTCCCCTTTGAGTCTCCTGGGTAGCTCAGTCAAAACTCTTGATTTTGACTCAGGTCACGATCTCACGATACACGAGTTTGAGCTCTGCCTTGGTCATTTGGTCACGGTGACAGCATGGAGCCTACTTGGGATTCTCTCTCTCTCTCTCTCTCTCTCTCTTTCTTTCTGCCACACCCCTCTCAAAATAAATAAATTTAAAAAGATAATCTTCGTTTTGACTCACCAAAACTATATCTGCAAAATTCCTTTATCATATGATGTAATTTAATCTTGGGAGTAAAATCCACCATATTCACAGACCTGTGAACTCAAGGGGGAGAGGACTATAAAAAGAATGCATGTCAGAGGGGGAGGGGATCTTATGATCCATCTTTGTATTCTGCCTACTATCTGTGCCATGTCTTTCCAGAATGAGTTTCTGTTTTCAGCACTGTTTCAGGATCAGTGTGTGGAATTAAAGGTATGTTAGTGAGTGGTGTGACAGAGGCCTTGTGGGTCCATGACTACAATAACCTTGTAGGTACCATATGCATTTGTTCCCCAGAGCTCTTACTGTATAATTAGTGTATAATTACTGTAGGCTTTTTAAAAAATGTATTTTTAGCAGCAAAATAAATATTAAATAGCTTCCCTAATTACTCTTATGACAAAAATATTATGAAGGTATTTAAAAAAAGATAGGCATTTATTTAGAGATAGTGTCCAAGAATCTGTTGGAATTTAGCATACCTTATCATGTATTCCATATGGAAAACCTGATCTTTATTTTTGAGAGAGAGTACCAGCAAGAGAGGGGCAGAGAGAGAGAGGGAGAAAGAAAATCCCAAGAAGGCTCCACTCTGTCAGCGCAGAGCCTGATGTGGGGCTTGAACTCACGAACTGTAAGATCATGAACCAAAGTCAGATGCTTAACTGACTGAGCCTCCCAGGTGCCCCTGGAGAATCTCATCTTTAAATGCAGAGTGCTTTTGTTGTAATCTTTGGTTGTTCTAGTCCATGTCTTAGTTTAACATATAGATATGCTCAGCAAATCTACAGACGAAACAAAGCTAATAGTATTAGTAAATGTATTACAGTTACAGAATTTATATACAAAAAATATTCTAACAGAATAAAAACAATTGGCTGAAGTTAACAAGGTAAAGTTTGATAAGGATAAATATAAAGTTCTGCATTGCTGTTTTTCCTAACTGAGAAACATTGTTTCAGATATAGGTTGATGAATAGGTGGCTTAGCATACGTTTTCAATATAAAAAAGACAGAAATTTTGGTTAACAGTGAATTCCATGTGAGCCGATAGTAGTGTATGGTTGCCAGAAAAAGCTGATGGAGTGTGTAAAAGTAAGGGAGGTAATGATTCTGCCGTTTCTTTTAATCAACAGAGTAAGTAAACTGCATCGGCTATATATTTGTCTTCCTTATCTCACTTATCCAAACTAATTTCTCAAGGTTTAAAAACATCTTTGATACCTATTTATGCATGAAAATTTTATTAAATATATATGGTTTTAAAATTCTACTTACTAAATATAAATCACTTTGTGTTCATATTATGTCATTAATTTGTATCAATGTTTATTTTGAATGGCCTTTAATTTTTAGCTATGGTTTGCAAGTGATATAGCTCCATGTTCATATGGGTGTATCTGCTTCTAAAACTAGACTTGTTTTGGAAGTTTCTTGTCCTTGAAGCAAGCCTTGTCTTTTGTCCAACAGGATTAGGAAAATGAAGAGCATAAAAAATCCTCACCTCTGTTGCTTATCCTTGTTTCTTATATATGCCTCCTAAATTTTGAGGATATGTAAATGCTTTCTTCTATAAAATAGGACTAGAATGTCGTTTTACTGTTGATTCCAAGGCCATGTATTTAAGAAATGAAAACAATCTAGTCTCTAACAAACTAATTTCATGAGATACTTTTAGCTACCAGAGAATTTCACTTGGTACCCAGAGCCAAACGGAGAGGTCAAAAACATTTAAGACCAAAAACTTTAATCAGATTCTTAAACTAGGTGTAAGAAACTGCTCTTTTAGGGTACAAGATAATCCCTGCATAAAGCATGCAGGCATGCATTTGCTCATTTGTTTATTAATTTATATCTGGGTTAAAACATACTTAATATAAAACTTAGTTACATTATAAGCACTATCATAATTTCTATATCTTGGGGTGCCCAGATGGCTCAGTTGTTTGAACATCTGACTCTTGATTTTGGTTCAGGTTATGATCTCAGTTCATGAGTTCAAGCCCCACGTCAATCTCTGTGCTGACAGCATGGAGCTTGCTTGGAATTCTATCTGCCTCTCTCTCTTTCTTTTGTTCTATCTCTCTCAAAAATAAATAAATAAACATTTTTAACAAATTCGTATATTTTAACTTTCTAGCTTAGGAAAAAAGAATGCTTCAGTACAAAATTTCTATTGAACCAGAGGCCTCTTTTAGCCAGTAAACCTGGCTGCTAGACTGGCTGACTTCCTCACTTTCTCCCTCCCTTCTTACTCTTCCTCTATATCTTTGTTTTTTATTATGAAATATAGTATGCATATTAATGAATTTATATAATATATTTTAAGAGTAATAGTAATAGTAATGTAAAGATCCATGTAAATACCATTCAGCATCTAAAGTAAATGTTTGAAGCCTCCTGTGGGTTTCTCCCAAAATGTATCTTCTTGCTAGTACCTACCAATAAATGAACTCTTTTTTCTAAGAAAGAGTCTTTTAAAAAATCATGAGAGACTCTTGAAAGTTGAGAACAAACTGAGGACTGATGGGTATGGGGGGGAGGGGGTGGGGGGGATGGGCATGGAGGAGGGCACTTGTGGGGATGAGCACTGGATGTTATATGGAAACCAACTTGACAATAAACTATTTAAAAAATAAAATAAAATACATGATCATCAAAAAAATGAAAAAATAAAAAATTCTCAAATATGTCTTCATAGTTTATTATATCTCCAAACAATAACATTTTTAGTTTTGATTCTTGAGATATAAATACAATTTATACTAACTTTTTAACATTTATCCTTACAGATGTGTATATGTTGATTCATTCAATTTTGGTGTTGAATACTATTCTACTGTATAAATATCCCCTAATTTATCAATTTTGTGGTCAGTGAACATTTGTATTGTTTTTAGTCCTTCCCCACCCCCCATCCTTTTTATAATTGCTCCAGAACAATGCTCAGTAAGCATTCTTAGACATATGTGCTGGTGCATGTGTACAAGAATTCCTCTAAGGAATAGAATTTCTGGGTCCTACACTAAACAGAGTCCCCACTTAATCTGTAGTGCCAAGTGTTTCCTGAAGTGACTGTACCAATTTGATTTCTCACCAGTGCTGTATGAGAGTTCTGGTGCTCTGACACATTCACAGCCTTTGGTATGGTCTAATTCTTTAATTTTGATTCATATGGAGGATGTGAAATGGCATCTCATTGTGGTTTCAGTTTTCATTTCCCTGCCTATCAATGAGATAAACTTTTTATTCTTATGTTAATTGATCATTTATGTTTCTACTACATGGTAAAATGACTATTTTGTTTTCATTTTTCTATTTGCTTTTCATGTTGCTCATATTATTGATTTGTAGGATTTAATTATACATTGTATACATAAAGTTTGGTGGCTTAGTGCGAGTATCTTACATCTGATTGTAGGTTGCATTTTAGAAATTCTCCTGATAGTGTCCTTGAGGAACCGGAAGTTAATTTTATTAGATACTTAAAAGCTTTTCCTTTATGATTTGTGCTTTTTGTATCTCTTAAATCCTTTCTTATCCCCAAATCATAGAAACATTAGTTTTTAATAATTTCTTTTATGAGTTAAAACGTTTTGCCTTTTCTATTTAAGTTCTTTGTTTATTTGGCAGAAGATAGGAATTCATTCAAATGCTTTTAACATCAATCAGGGGTCAGCAGACTTTCTATAAAGGAGAAAATAGTAAAAATTCAGGCTTTTCAGGTCATGTGGTCCCTGTTGTAATTTTTAGCTCTGCCACTGTAGCACAAAAGCCACCAAGGACAAAACTTGAATGAATGGGCATGGCTGTGTTTTAATGAGACCTTATTTACAAAAGCAGGAGGCTTACTGGGTTCGGCCTCTGGACTGCAGTTTGCCAGCCCCCAATATGGATAACTAGTTGTCTCAGATAATTTTTTTGTTTCTTTTCCCATTGATGTCCAGTGTCTGCTCTGTTGTATGATATTTCCATATATGTATGAGTCTGTTTCTTTGCTCTGTATTTTTTTTTTATTGTTTTAGTTCATTCCTGTTCTATCATCCCACATCCTGATTATTATAAGGTTTAATATCAGCAGAGCAAAACTCCCTCCTGATTCTTTAGATGTGTCTTGGCCTTTTTTGGCTATCCTTTGTCTATATAAATCCTAAAAATCAACTTGAGTTCTATAAAAACTCATTTAGAATATGATTTAATTGTATTACACCCATTTAGGGAGAACTAAGATTAGAATATTGTATTCCTGTTTATTTCTCCTTTTATTTGGGTCATCTTTAATATCTTAAACTAAAGTTTATAATATTCTCTTAAGTCTTGCACATCACTTTTTAGATTTTTTTCCTAGTTACCTTACTTTTGTGTTACTATGGTAAATGGTATCTTTCTAAAAATTGCCATTTTCTAACTATTGTTGATGTGTAGAATTTTCATTTACCAGCTAAACTCCCTTAATTATTCTAATGCTTTTCTTTGGGGGGTTTATTGTCTTTGTATAATTGCTAATTTTGTTTCTTTCCACTCTTCATATTTTTCATTTATCTTACTTGATTACACTGACTACAGCGTCTAGCACTATGTTGAATAGAATAATGAGAATGGGAATCGTTGTATTTTCCCTGCTTTTACAGAATGATTCACCTTTTTCACTACTGTATATAATGTTTGTAGGAGTATTTTTTTGTTTGTTTTCTTGGAAGATATACTTTATTTGGGTAAAGGAATTTGCTTTATTTTCTACTTTATAGCTGATAATTATAGATTTAGGTTTGATTCTTTATCTTTTTTCCCATGATTCTCTCTCACAGAAGCTTATTTTTTCATGTATCTTGAGGCCATTTCTCTCAGAATGTCATTGGTAAATATCTTTTGATCGCTGGAGCCAAGTGTTTTCTTTCAGGAGAGGAATTGTGTTTGCCTCTGGTAATGTGGTCACCATCATGTCATAACCCTTATAACTAATTTTTGGCCTAAGACTTTTTATGCCACTCAGTTAATATGAATTCCTATGAGTGGTAGGCTTTTTTCTTTTTCTCTAAAGAATCCAGAGTTAAGGCTAAGAATGATTTGTATTATGCTTTTGGTGGGACAGTTTTTGGGTTTCTCTCTTTCCCCTCCTCTCATGTTCTGAGAATGTCGTCCTTCAAAAGCATCAGGTTTAAGGGAGCTTCTCCAATCTGACCTTCTACTCTAAAAGGGCCTTTGGCTTTATCTTCTGTTCTTTATACGTAGCTGATTAAAAACTCAGGGTCAAGGTTAGCAAGAATTGTCATATTCTTCAAAGCAACTGTCAATTCCCATGTTACTTATTTCTGAGGTTTGTGTGTCCTTTCTATTCTGGCCTTTGAGGAGTTCTCTTAATTTTTTGTCCACTGGGCAATGCATTAGGAAAAAATGTTTTGAAATATTGTATTTAGCATTTTTAGTTGTACTATACCAGGAGGAGATTCTGTGAACATCAATGCTGCTATATTACTGAAACCTGTATTTATTTCCCCTTTGACGTTACTTATGGTGACAGCATCCTATCCTGAGCTATAGCCTACCTGACCATGGCTAACCTTTAAATCAGTGGTTCTCAGACTTTGCTGCACATTGAAACCACCTGGCAAACTTTTAAAAATCCTGATGCTTAAGCCACACTCCAAATAAATTAGATTACAATATCTGAGACATCAGTAATTTTTAAAGCTCCCACAGGATTCCATTGGCTAGCCAAGGTTAAGGACAACTACTTAAAATCTGGCTGCTCATTTTGGTTGATGTCTATTCCTCTTCACCTGCCTTTGTGCTTTTACTTCTGAAGCCAGATGATCACATTCACGGAAAACAATTTTCTAATTCTCTTGATCTTCTTCAAATCAACGTGCTTTTTGTGTAACTAAGTCTACTCTACCTGTGGTCAACTGAATAAGAAAATTTTCAGCTTGTTTTACTTTTCTTTACAACATTCTGTTTTTTTTTCCTTTTCTATCTTTCACAGTATGCTGATGCAATTTTGTTTTCCTTTGCTGAGAAATTTTTAGTGCAAAGTCTCTTAATTTGCTAATTAATTCTGATAGACTAGTTTCAGAATCTCAGCAAATCAGTGTGTGATATGCTTAGATTATGAATAGTTTAGCACAGAAAATGATGTAAGTTCAATGGAATAAATTAGAGCCAATTAACATGGCAGAGTCAGTTATCTTTTTGAATAATGCAGATTTGTTCAGAAAAGCACTCTCTCTTATCTGTGAAGTGATCCATGCTTCTAACCACTATCACTGCTGTCACCCTTTTCCCTTTGGAGGTAATAACAGAGGAGAAAATAAATAACAAGGGCATTTAGGCCAGATGTAGCAAAACAGAGAGGTAGGGTTGTCACCAGACTTTGTTCTAGGTCAGAGTTTGTTAATTAACCATAACATGTTATTAAAATGCTGTGCTTTATGTCTTTACTGTAATGCTTAGAACATCTAAAACTGTGACACAATTATAAATTTACAATGATGTCTTCAGGGGAAGTAATAATGACATTATTTCCTGCAAGTAAAATGAGTTGTTTCACTTTCTGGAGCTTTCTTATGTATCTTTTAGGGCTTGGGACCAAGTAGAGTAAACAGAGATCTAGCTACAATATTAGCACATGATTAGTTTAACACATTAATTTTAGTGTCTACAAGATAAAAGATATCTCCCCAAGTGAACAGATGGCTTAACTACGAATGGCAGATTTCTCATGATTTAATGGTGAGAGTTGTGGTCTGGAAAGCTTTAGAGAAAAATCACATTCTTTGGGTAAGTTGGTCTTTAGAAGCCTGCTATTGCCTTCCATAATAATGGATAATTATCATTATTTTCCTCAAGGGAACATTGTGTGGAATAACTAATTAATAATGATTGCAATGCACTTTGGAAGACATTCTAAGTAACTTTTCAGTATTTTACATTTGAGTTTCAGGAGAAAATGAGTACAGATAAAGGAAACCTGGGAGAAAGAAAGCTCTTATTTCCAGATCTCATAAAATGATTTTTCTGAAATTTTGTTAATAGATTTAGTTCCTTTTCAAAGATGCCTTTATAATTTTATTCTATATTTAAAGATGCTGCTTTTCACTATTTTTTGCAAGCTCCAGTTGTGTGTGATGATCCTATGTGCCTAAAAGTGGCTGTAAGTCCCAACACCTGGCATGATAAATTTATATAAATGCTGTCTGTTGGTTAATGCTATCTTTTGGTATTTGAAGACCTGAATTTTCACCTTATTGGACATATTTCTGGTTTATTTTCAAGAAAGCCATCCCTAATTGTCATACATGAGGCATTATTGACTATGGCTCTCATTTCCCAAACCAGTTATGTGGTAACTAGTTTCCAAAGATCCCTCTCTCCCAAGGAATCATACCCTCTGGTATTTATATCTCTCGTCTAGTCTTTCACACATTGAGTCTGGGCTGTCTCTTTGTAACCATATTGGCAATGCATATGTATTTTAAAGCCAGGTTATAAGAAGTCCTATAGCTTCTGCCCTGATTTCTTGGAATGCTTGCTGTGGGGCAAACCAGCTGCCATGTTAGAAGTCCAGCTAATCTTGAGACTTCCATTCTGCAAGGCTGCTCAAGGTATTTGAAGGAGTCACTTGGAAAGATATATATGATATATACTTGATCAGTTCACGGTATTACAGCCATCCCAGCCAAAGTACCAGACATGAGTATAGAAACATCTTCGGTGTCTAGAGCAGCCAAGCCTTTACATGACTCCAGGGCCAGCTGTTATCTGATTGCAGCTGCATCAAAGAACCTAAATAAGAGCGGTCCAAGTGACTCTGATCTGCACACAATTTTGAGTGAGAACAAAATATTCTTGTTGGAAGCCCCTAAGCTTTGGGGTGGTTCTTCAGCATGGCAGAGAGAACCAGAACAAGGGGCAATGAAGACTTTGACATGGATTGCTACACTGATATCATACTGTTTTGTTTTTATTTTTCATTTTTATTACCTTTGCCAATAGTATCAGGAGGATCCTTCATATGTCAAGATGGCATTCTTGAAACTTGTCACAGTGATATCTAAAAGAGTACCTTTTCTGGTCTCCAGTTCTATCCATGGTTCATAGCATGGATTCATGCTTGCTTGAAAGTAGAACTGACCCTGTGACCTCTTTTTAATATATCAAGAAGTGTAACCAAAATGGTACATTTACCCAAGATAAGGCTGCATAAAGGTGCTAAGACAGTACATTTCTTTGCTGCTGTCTGTATTTATCAATCTCTCAGTGTATCTCATTGAAATGAATTCTACTTAAATGCAGTGTTTTTGTTGTTTATTCTTGTAGGTGAATATCTTAAAATAAGGGATTCTTTTGAGGAGAATAAAAAGGATTTTCTTAGCATATATTAGGTTTTTGTTAATGTTTCCCAATATCTAGTACTTTTCCTCTTCTAAGCCCATAGAAGTCCATTCCAACCCTTTTACATCCAGGTTGAGCTATGCATTGGTCTGGACAATGGAAAATGGGCTGTGAACAGAACTGATGTGTGTTATTTCTGAGCCCGAGTATTTATTGCTGGGATAAAATATATCACACTCTGTCTTCTCTTGCTACAGTCAGCAAGAACATGTGTTCCATATAGTGAAGTTTCAAAGTAGAGGAATGTCTAATATCCTATTTCCTTAAGTGGCCGTGTAGAGCAGTCTTCCATAGACTTGAGTTAGGCATGTAATATGAATGAGAAATAAACTTGTGCTACATACATCCACTGAGATTTCAGAATTAATATTTTAATTAATATAAATTAAATTAATTACTTAATGTAAGTTAATTATTTAATGGGTTAGCATAAGCTAACCTATCTTAATACAATAAGTTAAGGTATTGTCTCTTAAAATAATGACTCACAGCAAGAATTGGGAGAGATGGTGTACTTCATGGATCTGTAAGCACCTAGCTCTGATTGGTTAAGTGTAGAAAGCACATAGCAAAGCAGTGAGAGAATGAAAGACTTCTCAACTGACTACAAAGGAGAAGAGAACAGGTTGGAAAATTGGAAGGCTGATCTGAGTTAGAAATTTTTGGCAAAAGAACTAGGATATTGGGGAATGTAAAAATAAAAGTTTTCCTTTTTGGTTTTGCTCAGAACTGTTCTGATCTTTCCCCCCCCAACAATCTAGTCTCTACTTTGATGCCAGAGGGATATTTTCAAAATGACAGTCTGACATAACACTGCTGCTTAAAATGTTTCATTGGCTTTACATTATTATTTGAATAAAGATCAGTATTGTTGGATTGGTATGACTTACCACACTCTTCAGTTTTTCTGTTTCAGCCATCCAGGGGTTTTAAGGGCATGTTCTTTCTTTATCTGAAACCTTTTTTTCACTCCCCCTCTTTTGAACCTCCCATTTTTCTAGTTAACCCTACTAGTTAATCCTACTCAGTCTTCAGATCTCAGCTCAGTTCTTTACCTTTAGGAATCTTGCTCTGACCATTCAGGTCTTTTGTTAAAGATATTCAGAGAACTGAGTTTCTTTCCTTCAGGGCAATCACCTCAGTTTGTAATTTACATTTTTAAGTGTAATTATTTGATTAATAGTTGTCTTTCACTGCATGATGATAGGACCTTGTTTGTATTTCCTCAGCATTTTATGCCCAGTGTCCAGAAAATAGCCAATACATAGAAGGTGGATTGAATGCCTTTGTGGCCTCTACTCTGAGGGGCCAAAAAAGTCCAAATGGATCTGAAGAGCAGGAAGAATTGATTTCTAGTGTATTGTTACCACACCACAATGGGATCACTGGGTTTTAATGCAGTTAAACAAGTTGGAATCAACTATTTCACATGAATACAGTGTGATTTTAATTGTCTATTTATGTATTAAGCTTTCTGAGCAACTTGTTTCTTTCTTTTTTTTGTTATAGAAAGATAAAATTGACAAGCTTACTTAGCACATAGGCTGACCAATAAACTCTATATATAGTAGCTTCTTTCAGTAAATATGTATTGAATGACTAATAATGTTTTAATAAACTACTATGGGCAGTTTATAACCTCATAGATATTTTTGATGAGGAAGACAATGGTCCTGGAAAGAATCACATGGAGAACTCCTTTTTGTGCCTAAAAAATGGATATAAAGATTTTAATCTGGCATCTGCTTCAAAGTGTTTAATTTATATTCAGCAATGGTTTTATCCTAATTGTGACACAAAATTAATTTATTTATTTGGATTAACTTGTAATTGGCAGTACTTTTCATGAGAGACAGTGTTACTTTTCTTCTGTTTCATCTTTCTACCCTCTATTTCTCTTTAAATTTCAGCCAAATGTGACTTAAACCTCTTTTCTGGAGCTGATTATTAATGTTATAGCATGGGAGCAAAAATGATTAAATGAAATAACAATCAGGATTTAAAAACCATCATGTATAAAAGATACCTACATTTTTAATGAAGGTTGTATGTCATCATTTTCATGGAATTATTTTGGAACAGTATGTAAGAAACAAGTTCATAGCCTCACTATAATTTCATAGCTACAAATGTGTCTTTTATTTTGACGACTTTTTTCCTAAGAACCCTCTTTCATTTTGGTTTTGTGGTTGAACTTACTGTTGTTCTAACTAAAAGTAATGTTATTTTTACATATTTAATGTTAGAGCCCAAATTTGTGGTCACAGTTTTTGAAAATGGGTGAGTAGGGAATTATTTCTTCTGTGTGTGTCCTCCACTATATCTGACATACTTTGCACACAGGAAGTGCTAAGTAAATGTTATTTGAGCTAACCAAATTGCAGAATTATCCAAAGAGGTGGAGGTTTTACAAAACTTAGATTTCCTTGACTTATTCTCAATTTCATTTATTATCACATGTCTTCCACTACCCATAGAAATATTTACTAGAATAATTTAAAATTTGTGCAAACTAGAACTGTGGGGAGAACAGTCCTTGTGCTACTGAAGCATAAGTATTTTTTTATAGGGAGTATCTTCAAATAGACTGTACGCAGAAAGCATCATTTATATGTAACCTGAATATAAATTTCAGTATTGTACACCAGAACTTTCTGAATACTTTGTATATGAGAGCAGGTGAATACTTAATCAAGTGAGATGAAAGAATACTCTTTATCTTATGAATAGGATAAAGTGTACACTATTCAACCTGAAAAGAATGTTTACTTGAATTGTAATTCCCATAAAGGAATTCTTAACCTGGAATCAAAGACTCTTATCCCAGGTTCTATTTATGAGGGTATATAGATGAGATTTAGAATATCTGTGAAATCTTTGCAATTTTATATAACATAATTGAGTATGAGTGCATTTTTAAAGGAAGTCTTCGTGGATTAAATTGATTCATAAATGAAATCGATGAGCCTGAGAGCTTACATATTTCTGTTTGTTAAGACTCATTGCATTATATACTTAAAGACGGTGAATTTTTTGTATGTAAATTGTACCTCAGGTAAGCTGACCATCCCCCTGAAAGCTATGGGTCAGCATTCCCAAGACATTAAAAGTAGACTAGAGGCAGACAGCACAATTACTTGGCAGTTTCTTCTAGATGGAATATTTTTCTCCAGTTCTGCCCTTTCTTTTAGAAGGACCAAGAGCATACTTTCTATTTTTTGCACAGACTTCCATAATTCACATAGAAATGGGGGCAGAAACTAGGGTAGGATAGAGAAGAGTAAGTTAGCCATGAGGCAGCTGTATTGCCTTGACGATGAAGATCAAATAAGATCAAAAAAATGTCATTGATATTCAATAAACCATTTTCAAGTAAACCAAGACTTTAAAATATGTGAGCTGTGTTAGGAAATTCCTCAGTAATTTAAGGTGATACATATGTCCTTTTGTTATTTAGTTTTTGATGATCTGTAAGGTGGGAGCCGAGAAACCCGGGTTATAGTCTTTTGCCAATAACTTGCTCAAAATTACTTGTGACTTTAAACAAATTAAAGATTTTTCTTGTCTCATTTTCTTCATCTATAAAATGGAGATTATGTAACTCTATATTCCTTACCATCTCAATACTCTGATATAGGACTTGGTACTTTTTTTTTTTTCCAAAATCAATGATTTTCTTACAATATTTAACATTAAGTAATTGAAAGATTCACTTGAAGTGGATTCTGGACATTTTAGATTTTAAATGTATATTCATCAAGATGTAAAATAAGATACTTTAGATATACTCCATTAGAGCTTCAGAAAGTTTCATTAATTTGTGCATGGTTACATACTTAGGGTAAAAAAGCATGATTGCTATTTAAAATCATATAAACAAAATGAAAAGACAGTGTATGGAATGGGAAAAATATTTGCAAACCATATATCAGGTAAGGGGTTAATATCTAACATATTTAAAGAATTCATACAACTCAATAGCAAAAAATAATCCAAATTTTAAAAGGGGAAAGGACCTGTGTAGGCATTTTTCTAAAGACATATGAATGGCCAGCAAGTGCATGGGAAGATGCTTACTGCCACTAATCATCAGGGAAATGCAATCAAAACAACAATGAGATATCACCTCATGCCTGTTAGAATGGCCATCATCAAGAGACAAGAGATAACAAGTGTTAGCAGGGATGTGGAGAAAAGGGGACCACTGTGCCTTGTTGTAAATTGGTACAGCCACTATGAAAAACACTGGAGAATCCTCACAAACATAAAAATATAACTACCATATGATCCAGCAATTCCACTTCTGGGAATATATCTGAAGGAAATGAAACACTGTCAAAGAAATGTCTGCACCTCCAAGTTTATAGCAGTATTATTTATAATAGTCAAGAAATGGAAACAACCTCACTCTTTAGCAACAGATGAATGGCTAAATACAATAGAGATACACAATGGAATATTGTTCAGTCATAAAAAAGGAAACTCTTTACAATATGGATGGACCTACAAGACCTTATGCTAAGTGAAATAAATTAGAGAAAGACAAACACCATATAATTTTATTTATATGTGAAATTTAAACAAATAAAAACCCCCCAAACTCAGACAAAGAGGTCAGATTTGTGTTAAGTGGGGGAGAAGGGAGGAGGAACTGAAGGCAGATGGTCAAGGGTTACAAATTTCCAATTATAAGATAAATAAGTACTAAGCATGTAATATACAACATAATGACTATAATTACCACAACCATATAATATATACCGAAGTTGTTAGGAGAGTATACAAGGTTATCACAAGGAGATTTCTTATCACAAGGAGACATTTTTTTTCTTTTTTTCTTTTTTTTGTATCTATATGAGATAATAGGTGTTAACTAAACTTATTGCAATAATCACTTCATGACATATGCAAGTCATATCATTATGCTGTATACCTTAAACAGGGATGTATGTCAGTGATACTTTTATAAACTGGGAAAAATCTCAAAACCATACGAACCTTCCAAAGAAGGTAGTTCTGCCAGAAGAACTCTGTAGGGTTTTTTTTGTGTTTCTGATGTATAAATGGCCTTCTGTTTTGCTTAAGCACCTTGATTTTTTTCCTATTTGCAGGGGAAGCCTTGGAGCTAACTTTGGAAGTAGAATTGGTACTGTTGAATTTTTCTGTAAAATAAAGAAGCATTTGGGAGGCATGCTTGGCACATGGGGAGGAGAAATGAGAGAGGCAGGAAGAAGACTGTTTACTTTTGGATCTCCCACAGGCGCTTCAGACCCAGTATTCCCCAAACTCATCGCATAAATGCGACCCTGTTCCAGTCTAGTCCTCTTTCATGCTTTCTGTCCAAGCACATGTTTCCACCATCTATCAACTTGGACAAGTCAGAAAGATACAAATCTTCCTGTATCTCTCTCTCTTCCTCATCACCTTTTCAAGGCCTGTTGATTTTATCTCATAGATACTTTTGTCTACTTTTCTTACTATCTACCCGGCAACACCTGTGTTCAGATGACTCAGAACTTAAACTTTCTGATGGTTCTCTTTATATGCATTGTTGTCCTCTCTGCTCTGTTCTTTTCCCTGCAGTTAAGAGAGTTAATAGGCTGATGGGCCATTCCTCTGCTTAGTTTTTGATGCCATCACTGCTTTTAAGGCGACGTTCAAAATCCTCATCATGGCCTGTAAAGTTCCTGCATGGTCTAGCCCACACCGCTTCTTTATTTTAATCTCAGTGCTCTTATTCTTATTCTTGCCCCAGTTCTATTGGCTGGGGTTTCTTTTAGCTTCATCAGTGTTCCACATTCTTTCACACTCCAGGACACTTACATGCCCAGTTATCTCTTATTGTCTATCTTTCTCCTGTTATTATATCTAGTTAGTTCATTTTCTCCTTCAGTAACCTGTTCAAGCAGCATTTTCTTAGAGAAGCTTCTAACTTCAGACTAGGTTTGGTTTTCATGTTATTGATGTCATGGCAAATGTTTCTTCATAGTTTTATGATAATTTTAAATTACACATTTATGTGATGATTTTACTTGCATCTGTTTTTTGCATTAAACTCTAAGCTGTATGTGTCAGTTCTGCCCCTAATTTTATCTTCAGTTCTTAGTACAATGCTTAGTATAATAGTCACTCAAATGTTGAATGAAAGAAATATCATGGGAAGATGTATTATTTACATACTGTCCAATTTTCAGAGTTGTCTGTTTTAAGTTGTGTTCCTTGGAGTGGTGATAAACATACTCTGTTCCATTCACCCTTATTATTCATTCGTCATATGGCAGGTGAAGTTAGGGTTTATTCTGTGGCTGTAGAAACAAAAGACTTGTCAATGCTGCCTATAAAGTTCAATTCCAGAGTATTTAAGTTAGAGACATGATATCACATTGTCATGATACATTTCTTTTGGGCAAAAATACTCAGTAGTGCCCTCAGTTTGTTCTTTGGTGATAACAAATGCCTCCTGGGTCACCTTAAATAAACCAGTGTGCATACTTCTTGCCACCAGAGAACTCAGAGGGTAGCTGTCTGAACCATCAGTGGTTAAGTGTGGGCACCTAATGATCAGAGGGCAAAGAATCATTTCTGAGCTACAGGATAATGTAGCCACTTAGTTCAGTAGTATTAATGTAATTTAGTAATGTTGCCAAACAGCCAAAGTCATTTAAACTTCAGTTTTCTAAATTCTTGCTAAACTTCTGAAGTGTTATTTTTAATAACATATTGTTTGCTTATTTTTTTTTTTATTCTCCTGTCACATTTTCTTAACGAGGGAAATTTTGGATTTGGTGCTTATTCTGACAATAGAGATAGCATAGTGTCTCACTGCTTTGGCAGATGATTTATTTTGTATTTCCTATATTTTCTATTTCCTTTGCTTTCCTTTCCATCTTTGCCCATTTCTGTCTAGCCTTTTTTCTTTATCCTGTTGCAAGACCACATCTCTTATTTACATGCTTTTATGGTTAAGTCAGTCCATAAATATAGACAGAAAGATGTACAAATGTCAGCTTTCTATTTTGAGTGGAAATTACCTTCCCAGAATGTTTATAAAAATGGATTACTTCTCTCAGGAGATTCATTCATCAAGACACAAGTCGGTTCTCCTGTACAAAATGGAATGGAAATAGAAACAGTCAAAATATAGTAGGATAAACACAGCAATCAGAGATTGGATGGGGATGGGAAGCCTAATTTGGAGGAAAAATGTTGGCTGCTTGTGAGGCAAAGAAATAGAACAGCAAATGTTCCTTCAAATTGCAACATTAAAGGAACGTTAACCAGGGATGTACTAGACTTCTCAAATGTCATCCAGAACTGCTTTGAATCAAGGCTGAGCTTCTAGAATTACAGATAAAATGCATGCATATTTCAACATCATAATTTCATAAGATTCTAGAACATAAGAGCAAGAGGACTCTAAGACAAGAAAGGCTATGTATTACCCAAGTCACACAACATGTCTTAACTGGGACTAGACTTCAGCTATCCTGATTCCCAAGTCATATTTTTAGTGTCACTGCTCATAAATACTGTAATTGTTCTCTGGTTCCTGGGAGATGCATCTCCTGTGTCACCTATGTCCTTCCTGTGCTGTCTAGTTTGCTGTATGGTATGTGATCATCAGACCATTTTAGTCACACCTCCAACACTGGCAGCCTCACGTCAGTAGCAGTGTTTCTTAACGAAGAATGGCAGATTATGCAGTCTAACTAGAGTGTCCTTACTTTTACCCATGGAGAAGTAGTTTACTACAAATGGGCTACAGTTGAAAATCTATCCTAAGAACATTCAAGGACTTTGTTAGGGAATTGATATCATAAAATTTTTTTTTTTTTGCACATACAACATGAAATAAACATTTTTGGGTTTTATTTTCCTATTATGTATTGAAAATAGCATTTCCCGTTCTTTAAACATAGTTTTGGGGTAAAAAAAATGAGATAATTCATACCTAACTATAACTAAAGTACTTCAAGAAGTCTAGGTAGGCAGATCTACCGTGGACTTTAACTTATTAGGGAGAAAGCAGTTATTTTCTTTCCAATTCATTGTATCTCTTCGGTACTTTCTTTGTGCATTGAAGAAAATTGTTTTTGCTCAAGGTTATTTTTCTCTGCTTTATGTGGTTTAGGAGAGTCAAGTTGGTAGTTGGTTGTGATTATCTGTTTAAACTTGAGGTATTTTTCTCTCCTCCTAGCCCATTAATTCTGCTATTGAAGTCAGCATTTGTATTAAAGTTATTTACATAACACCTAATATTATTTTTATCTCATTGTTCAACTCTTTCTAAACCTTTTTCTCCTTAGGAGATACTCATTTTCCCTATATATCCAGAAACATGTACATATTACATGTGATCAACCAAGTCCTTTGTAACATGTGATTAATGAAACAGGCTTGTTTCTAAAATAAGCTATTCACTGTGTTTCCAAATAGTAATCATACAAAGAGGGCATAAAAGAGCTTCACTGAAGAGATCATTTTATGTGAAGATTAATTTATATGCATCCTCTAATTGGTATGCACTAGTTAGCAAAATAGGTGATTGTGTCTGGCTTGTAAAACAACTTGCTTCTCAGGGTTCACTATGTAAAGATTATCATGAGGAAATTGGTGACAACTGAAAGCATATTATCAAATTCCAAGGTAGGTGAATATATGTCTCTGAGCTCAGAATATGACCCACCCTTTTGATACATCCAAAACCCATTAATGCACTTATTTTAAAAATTAATTTTTCTTGATATTTGCAAACCCTCAAAATTATTAACTATTTAGATAAGCACTGTAGAGATATTATAAAGTATTTCAATTCTACCAGGTGTTACAGAAATGAACTAAATGACCTTTATTGTATTCTGTGATGTATTATAATCAATTAAGTAAATCCCCAATTGTACATATAGATCTGTATCCTAAACCATGACTTTTGCATGTCCTGAGAAAAGAAACTCTGTAAAAGCTGAGTTATGGTGACAAAGAAAAAGGAATTATATTGTCAGGAAAATAATACTACTAGAATTACAGAAAGTTATCCTTGTTTAAAAAAAGTGGTTGGGGCATTTGTTTAGGAAAAATTATACCAAATTATGCCAATTTAATAACATTTTCAGTTCTAGAATCTTGCTTATCGCTTCTTGGTATTAAAGGATTGTGTGCTGGGATTTTGCGTAAGTCCTCTTAAAATTCTTTCACAACATCTAGTTTTATAGGCACTGTTCCACAGCTTCACAACAAATTTCATAATTTGAGCTTTGTTGAGAAATGTGTTTTTAAAATAAAGTTTAGGATTTCCTTGGGATGCCTGTCAAAAACAGATTTTGAGGCCCTTCCCAAACCTACTCAGTTCCTGACTTAATAAGAATCCCAGGTGATTCTAATACACACTAAGCAATTAGAACCATCACTTTATTAAATAATGATCCTTTTTGTTTTATATACTAACTTCTCCCACTGAACTCTTGAAACATCTGTCCTCTGCCTGAGCCCCTCATTAATGACTACAACAATAGCAGAAGAGGGAAAATAGTTTCATACCAATAACAGTCTTCTCAATACCCTTCCTTCACATGCTTATACATTTATACATTTTTAAATGCACTTACACATTTTTAAAAAATTCATATAACTTGCACTTACAAGGAAATCTAGATCATTTCATTGAATTCTGTCATTTTAGGTCAAGAAAAAGATGCCTAGAGAAGCTATGTGTTTGGTTCAACATCACATGCCTAATTGTTGAACTGGAGCTAAAGTAGGGACCCAGATATCCTGACTTCCAGACTATTTATCTTTTTGGGGCATGTTTATTATAGAAATGTATATTGTAGTTATTTATTTGAAGAGCAAATTGTTTTGTAGCTGGGACATTTGTTCTAAATAGCCTCATTGCTTTTCCATATCTGTTTCTATTTATTCTATGTTGTGGGAAAACAACCAAAAAGTACATTTGTTACTGAGTGTGCTTTTGTGCAAATTGTAGCTTTCAGAGGAATTGGATCTCTGTTGCTTGAGGTTGAATTTGGTAACACTTTATTTTAGGTGTCAAGGCATAGTACATTTAATTAGCATTTACTGTAATAACACTGATCAGTGTGAATTCTATTGATTAAAATGTGGATGGTAGTATCACTTTTTTGAGCAGTACCTACCCACATGCAGTTAATATTCACTGGACTCTTCTCTATTTGCTCAGCTTTGATTTAGCAAAAACACAAACAAAACCAAAAAAAAAAAAAAAAAAGATAAAACTTTTTCTGCTTTTTCCCTCAGGATGTTTGTGTAATAGTTGTTGAATATATTCAAAGTATCTAATATAATGGGTATAATAATGAGGGCTTTTGCCCTTCCTGACTATGTGACAATTCAATTGAGTAGTTATTTAAATTTGGATGTAAACCATTTTGTATAACATACAATGGTGATAAAATCATACTACTCTAAAAACCTAGACAGAGACTAAGGAACACAGATCACTAGTCTAAATAGATCACTAGAAATTTTTGTAATTGGACTTCCGTCTATGGCCATACCACCCTGAATGTGCCCAATCTCATCTTAATTGGACTTCATCTGTCAAGAGATAAGACGAGAGGAATACTTTAACTTGAGTGAGAGAAGTGTCAAATTCTGTGCATGAAAAATGATATTCCCAGTGAACAGAATCTGCCAAGCACAGAGACCATTTTGAATCAAGAAAGATGTTTCTCTGTTACAAACCTGAACAAGAAACTCACCTGAATAAATTCCAGATTTTGAGTCAAGAAAAGTGAAGGCAAATAGAATAATTTCTGAACAGATTTGTCACAGAGTCACTTAGAACAGTGAAGCATATATTCTAGAGAGTTCCCCCACACACATCCAGAGTATTAATACCATATGTTAGTTTAATTTTAATTGAAGCTTTTCTAAAACAAAACAAAAAAACAAAGTTAACAGGAATTTTTGAGCAGAGATATAATGAGTAGGAGGGTACCACCAGCTTCTACAAGAAATAAATATTAAAAAAAAAAACTTCTGCCTTTGGAAGAATGATGGATATGATAGTCTTTTCAAAAATTGGATAAAATAAACATCATTTTAATTTAATAACTGACTTTGTAAAAACATAAAGGAAATTCCCACATGTCAAAAAAAGAAACAAATCAAAACTCAGCTCAAGAAATTATGGAGTTGATACCAGTGAAATAAGCAAGTTTGGGAACTTGGGTCACTGTGGGAACAAATGCTGAAATGAGGATATTTGTCTTGGGGATTAATAGCTTTCTGATGGAAAATTATGTTGAAACTAGACTTATGGCCATCAAAAAATGGCTAAACTTAGACCTTCAGAGGGATCGCACTCATAAGAAGTGGCCGAGAAAAAACTCTACTTGGTTGGCAAATTGAATAAGTAACCTTTCTGACACCTTGGTAACTGGTTTGGGGAGGGAAGTAAGCTTTCCTGAGAATTTGCAACTTCAGGCCTTTGGCTTTCCCTCATTTGGATCTGGAGATTGAATTTAAATTTTCTATTTAGTAAGAAAAATTCAAGCCAAGATACTATTTTACTGTAATTCTTGTTTGGAGGCCCATATGATGCCTAGGAGAACCAAGTACAAATCTCTCCTGAAGAACCACCTGAGGCCCAAGACCTCAGAATTCCTGGAGACTGTGTTTAGGCAAATAGTATCTAGTAAAACGTGAAGACCATGTTAGGAAGCCATGAGCAAGTTGATGTAAATGACAAACAACAGTGTTAGATTTCTAAATAATTCAGATATAGGCATTGCCAACAATATAATACAGTATATTTATAGATAAAGATATAGAAAAGAAAAAAATGAGCAATACATGAGAGATTATCAAATATGGCACACAGATTTAAAAACAAACCTCTGGAAATGAAGATATAATTAATAACTTAAGTCATAAACATATTAGACTCTGGTAAAGAGAGAATTGGTGAACTGGAAGATTGATTTGAAATTATCTAGTATGCAAAAATAGAGAAGTAGATGAAAATATTAGAGTTTAAGACATATAGAGAATTAAATTAGAAGTATTAACATATGGCTACCCAGATTAGCAGACTATTTTTTTAATAGAAGGAGGAAAAGGTAATAGATATTTCCCAAACTGATGAAAGATAAATTCTTTGATATAGGAAAACCCAGAGCATCTCATTTAAAATAAATAAAAAGAAACTCTGAGGCACATCATGGTAAAACTAAAATAATGAAAAAGAGAAAATATAAAAAGTAGCTGAGAGTGAAAAATGACTATTACTAAAAAATATAACTAGAAATAGAGTATCTTCAAAATGCTGAGAGAAAAATGTATAATCAAGTACCCAGCAAAACTGTGTTTCAAGAATGAGGGGTAATTAACAAGCTCAGAGCATATACCATTAGCAGACCCTCACTGAAGGAACTGCTAAGTGATGTACTTAAGAAAAAAGATAAGAAAAGAAAAAAAGAAAAGATTATCTGAGATTAAAAAAGAAGAATGATGAGCAAAGAAAATAGTACATATGTAGGAAATTATTAAACTTTCTGGTTAAAACATTAATAATACATAATGGTGATGTTAGAAAAAATACAACATATAATTAAAGTGCTGGATGAAAATATGTAAGCTAGGGAGGAATTAATCAGGTCTGAGCTTGTTGTATGCTTTTGGAGGAGGGAAAATGATAATAATAACACTACTACTGTCACTACTATTATTATCTTACATGAATTTAGTGCTTGTGATATATCAGGAATGTTATGATTGGTATATGTGTATCAACCTACATTAGGACCTTTCATAACCCTATGAGGTAAGTGATGTTACAGATTTTATAGATGATAAAACTGGCAATCTGAAGCCACAGAAGTACGACGGGATGTGAACTTAGGTGATTGGTCTGGATCCATGACTTTAACCACTAGACTGTCCTACTAATTAATTTCAGTCTTTTATGCATGGTAAAATGTAAAATCACTGAAAGAAAAGTGGTGTGCAACTATCTATACATTAGAAGATAAAAATGGAATAAGAGAGAAAAATTCCACGGAAGCATAGACAAAGTAGGCCAAAAAATTAAACAAACAAATAAACAAAAAGCAAGTAAGGTGGTAGAAACAAACCAAAAGATCACAGTCATAAATAAATGTAAATCAAAGTTGCTTGTTAGAAGAGATTGACAGATTGAATAAAAATAGAAAATCCAGCTATATTCTTTTTAGATAAAACACAGTCAAAACACAAGGACACAGTTTGACAGAATAAGGATGAAAAAACACATTCCAGGCAATTTCTAACTAAAAGAAAGCTGACACAGCCATCTTCATGTAATATAAAATAGACTTGTAGGCAAAAAACACTATTGGTTACAAAGATAGTCACTGTCTAATAAGCAAAGTTTTACTACATCAAAGAAGAGATAAGAACTTTAAACTTGTATGCACCTAAGAAAATAGTTTTAAACTATATAAAGCAATACTTTATAGAACTGCTTGGAGAAATGGACTAACCCACCCATAAGGACAAGAGATATTAGAAATTGATGGGTGGAGCAGATAATTAATAAGGAAATAGAAGATTAACCACATAGCTGAGAACTTTGATTCAATGTATATACATGCACAAACTCCATACCAACAAATTGACAATGCATTTTTCTCAGTCACAGAGAAAATGTTTACAAAAATTGACTGTGAGGGTTTAAATGACATTTCAACCAATTTTAAAGAGTTCATTTTATACTGAACATACCACATACACTACTCATGCAGTTAAAGAAGTCATCAGTAAAAAAAAA